>NC_058126.1:11340749-11643249 GCF_914725855.1 Thunnus albacares
TTCATAGGAGAAAATTAATCTCTGGTTGAACTGTTTCCAACTAAAAAAGCACATTCAACCAGTGACAAGAGGTCGCAAGCAGTCACTATTTCAATTTAAGAGGTCATCAGCCAAAAAAGGTTGGGAACCACAGCTTCAGATCACCTCTATTCCAGTAGGTATCTACTTTTGACTGTGGTTGTTTTGGTTTTAACTGCTTAAGTTTTTGGATTAGTTTCAAGTGCCAGCCACTCCATAATACACAATAAAAACACATAAATGTCACTTTTTATATCAAAAAGTTTATTTTTTTCTAGTTTATGGTATCAAATTTTCTGTTATAAAAAATATTCAATTTCTTTAAAAACAATTCCATCTCATTAGAAATATTGCACAATTTACAACATGTCAACAAATTGCACATTGATTTCTGAATTTTCCAACACAAAAAATGATTACTTCATGTCATACATAAAGTGTGAACACACATGACAGGATGGTTTGTCAACAGTTTGAGTCAAACTCAAAGTCAACTCAAGAGGTTGGATTTTCAACAGTTTGAGTCAATATTTGGCACACCATACTGTTCCAGATGAGCGAACCACTGTAGTGTCTTTTTCAAAATCCAACCAAATAATGAATGTCAAGAAGTGGGGATGACCTTTGGTGGAGTGAAAGCCATAAAGCGGCTTTAGAGTTACGTGTCTGCTCTGTGAACCCGGCTGTCGTCACAGAGATGAAACCTCCATCCACTGGGCTAACAAACAATGGTAATCCAGGTAGGCCACCCTGCTTGATACAGAAGTCTTAAGTTCATTCAAGGAAAAGATGAGCAACTGTCAAATATATGCAAGTCGGAAGAACAGCGACAGCAGGAAAAGCAGTAACAGAGGGGAAATGTGATGGATCCAATAGTCTGAATGCAGCAATAGCTATTTAGTGAGGGAAGTAAAGAAAAGTGAAATCTTCATTTCCAAGGTCCGAGGCTGCGTGGCTGTAAAAGGACTGAAAGTGTTAGAGTTAAAAAGACAGGAAAATTGACAAGGCAGCATCACACCATTTTCAAGTATGCTGGGGGAAAGTTTGTTAAAAAAAATGTGTTAATCATTCAGTTTTGGTGACACCTGTGGTGAGTAGTGGTAACATCAGGTGTGTTTTCACAAGAAAGATCTCATGAGTGCCATCCGAAACTCATCTGTACAGCTACAACCTCAAACAAAGTGATTATACAAGGAGCATATCAAATGTTTTTAGAGCACAATCCCGCAACAGCATATTTTTACCAAAGCAATCTTTCTGCAAAAACACACCATCGCTACCCTTTTAATCTATAATTACAGTCTGAAAAATGTAATGGACCATACCACTGGTTTTGCATGTCTTAGCTCTATACCAATTTGTGCCTCTTATGTAATCAGTGCTTCAGCTTTTACACATACATTAGATCACATTAGAGTCAAAAATCTAAGCCACCGGTTAAAACAAACAAAAAAGTATAAGGTAATTTTGAAAATAAACATTGCTACTTTTGCAAAAAAAAAAAAAATCTATCTGGTGTAGAGTATACTTTAACTATTCCTTCAACCAAACTAAGAGAGCAAAAGTTTGATAAATAAATCTGATCAGATATCTTTTCTTTTTGATGATGGATTGTATGAATCTGAAAATTAAGTGAACTTTAAATGATTACATTAGAGGTACAAACTGTGGCTAGCTTTTGTGCATTAACAATAAACTGCCTGACCTAAGTTTCAGGTGTTGGAAGTTTGCAAAAGAATAACTGTCAACTGCATTATCATGCAACAATAAATGAACTTAGACAAAAAATAAAATAAAGCTAATTCTCCTCAAGTTGTAACTAAAATCAACAACTGCCATGGCTGTGGGAAATGTATCTAAAAAAAAGAATATAATTTGTGGTCAGCAACAAATTATAACCTATTTATTACCCAATATGTTGACTTGCTAAAACATGCTAAACCATTAGTATGGTCACTTTAGAGCTGAAACTTGAAGCTAACCACATTGATGACTGCTTGTAACGCTGCTCTGTTTAAGAGGATGTGACCTAAAGAAACAGAAAGAGTGAAATGATTATTTTAGCAGGATGTCAGTGCTCCGATTCACCAAACAGACCTGTTGAAAAAAAAGTTGTAAGTTAGTGTTTATAGAAAATTCTTTTGAGTCAATGCCAGTATAACCACTGTGAAACTAGTCATTCACAGCCATGATGGTCTGTTATGCAAGCACAAGAAAAACCCCATAGACAACTTTGAAATGAACTTAACTCACACAAAATAGGCCATTTTGAATTAAAATATTTGCCTACTGCAACCATATGAGGTAAGATGTTACTGCTATTAAACAGCCTAAAGAAATTACGGTGAAAAACATATCTTAAGGTTCAAGGTGCATATATGTAAGAAAATCTTAAAATTAAGGTACAAATAGATCCAATATGAATCTGTTCTGGCAGTACAAGACCAGGTGTCTTATAACAATATTACTATGACTGGCATTGTCGATACTTTTTCAAATCCACAGGATTTACCACAGCACTCAATATCAAGTGTAACGCACAACATTGAAAGACAGCAAATACACATTGTTAGGGAACAAAAACCTCTACATCAGTTCAACTCAAAACAAAAAGGAATAAAACACAAAGAAGTCAGTTTAGAACAACTGTACAACATAAACAAAGACTTGGAACCACTTAACCTCAAGTTTTACAAGGACTTAAGGAATTTACGGAGTTTCAACAGTTTCAGAAACCACATTTATCCCAAAGCTTGTGGTACTTAAAGCATGTTGAGAATCTAGTGTCCCTTAATGTGCAGCTAATTTCTAAAACTTAGTGGATTTTTCAAGTAATGGCTAATTTAAGGGAAATACCACTAAATTTACAAGTTCAGTTTACACATGCAGGCAATCACAGGGGCCAATTAGTACTTGTGAACATGAACAACTCTTTCTCAAGTCTCAAAACCAGAGAACCAAGAACTTGATCTGTGATGTCATCCAGATGCACAGCCAGAAGTTAATTCTCTCACCCTAAATAAAAGATTTTGTGGAAACCCTCCAAATTATCTTTGTAATATAGTTTGCACTAACCCAAAAAGACATCCTGGTAAATCCGTTTAGGCTATTGTTACAGTTACATTAAATCATTACTTCACCTTTTGCATGTCCTATACTGTATATAGCTGCACATTAGTATGACATCACGGTTAAACTGGCAGGACAATATTTCTTTTGTTGACCATGAAGCAAATAATTTCAATGCCAAAATTCAGTGGCATTCCCCTTCATCTATATGAGGTAGTATTTCCTGCCATATAATCACTGGTGTCAGCAATTCTAAAACATTAACTAGAATAAATCCTTAAAAAAATGTGAATTAGGCACAAGGTGTTTAAGAGTTGTGTATAAAGTATAAAGCATGTACTTCAACGTGAGTACCCAGGACCTTATAAAATACATAAAAAGTATAAATTAATAAAACGTGGCTCAAATAATAAAAGAGACCTCATCGTAAACGCAACAGACACATGGACATCACACAAAACCACACATCTTTGGGCTAAGGTTTAACCGGCTTCACATACCTGCATGTTCACGGTATATTGGCCATGTTTTTATTGTTTTCTTGTTTTCCCTTAAACTTTTTTGTCAAATGTCTTATAAACAGAAATGTGGTCCAGTCATTTTTCTTTTTGGCTCGAAATTAGAAACAAAAACACTTGTAAAATGATTTATGTCTGGACACATCAGCATATCCTTACATATAAAAATGTTTTAACTTGATACAACATGAGTAAAGAATAACTCAAAAAAAAAAGTTAACAGGATAAATATTGAGTGAAAGTTCTGGTCTACTTATGTACATGATCACGACACATAATGGTTGCCCCCTCACCTTCCTATTAATGATGAAAGCCAAATTCACTTCTGAGCTTGAGTTATTAGCAAACACAGATAAACGATGTTCGTTTTTGACAAATTTTAATCCTAGAACAGGCAAAACTATTGTGTGATAAGTAAAAAAAAAAAAAAAAAAAAAAAAAATCAATCATGTAATTAATGATGGAAAAATTAAATGAGCATATCTTGCTGTATTTAGTCTGATGATGTCTAATGGAATCAAACTGAAAGCCAAACAGACATTTATTATTTAGAGAATTCAAGGTTTTCACTAATGTGGTTGCAGTTCCCAAACAAGGGCACATGCTCTGAGAAATTTAAAATAAAGTGATGCATTAGAGATTGTTCAAGTGCCTGTAGTTACCATTTCCCATACATCTTTTAAAAAAAGGTGACTTTTTGTGTCTTGTACAGCCCAAACTTTACAGAGGATGTATTATTAATAATAATGAGGGGAATTCGACATTAAACATTATGGGGGTTTACTTTTCTGTTTCAGCCAAACATCTATAGTACGAGCTCAGTGCAAAGGCAAGTTGTTCAAAGTGCTATTCCAGATACACTATGCAGTTCAGTGATCAGACACCAAATTACCAATTGATAGTTGCACAGACTTGGACCAATTATACCAGTTTCAGAAAAGAGTAAGCAAAATGTATATCTTAGTAAAAATTTACAGAAATGTGTATTCTGTGGAGAATTGTAAGCAGTTCTCTTGGATCTACCAAATAAGACAAGTATTAAATTCCCAACAATATACGTTGAAGTTGTCATCATAAAAACTCTCTCTCTCAAAAAAAAGTACATTTGCACTCCCTCAAAGCACACTCGCCACAGACTAGAAATCTAAATCCGTGACTACTCCATAATAGGACAAACAACTAAAATATACATCAAAAAGGTATGAAAGATCTTTCCAAAAATGCATTCCAGGTATCAGTTAAAAGACCTACTAACATTTAGAAAAATTGGCCATCTCAAATGAACGAACCTAAAAATGAGAGAGGTGATCTGAACAATCTGATCGAGAGGCAGAACTGAAACCAAAAAGCACCACTGAATCTACACAATACAGTCGCAGCATTTACCATTCCCAAAACCACTGGGAATTCAGGAAAACCATATCCTGTTGCGTCCTATGACAATATGAGTTAAATCATTATATACAACCAGGCCTCCTCTGTGCTTGTATACATGTTCTCCACTAGGCAGTGCCATTTACCCACAAACAGCTTGGAGAATTAACTCTACCTGAAAGCTGTCTTGGGTTGGAAAAAAATGAAGCTCCAATAGTGATGAAATACTGCCATCTACAGAGAAGAAGAAACACTGCTATATGAATATACTGGCCACAATCTTCCACAACCATTCCCTGTATCTGAAACAAACAGCGAACCACGAATATTAAAAAAATACCAGTGATCAGAATAACATAGTTCAACTGTCCTTTTTTGTTTGTTGTAATGACTCTTATTGAGGGGGGGAGCAACCATTATCCCATGATAAGCACTACTTAGTGTCCATGTAAAATGCACAAAAACATTCTTCACAAACTACATCAAAGTAGGATTAACTGTTCAGTGTCTCTCCAGTGCCATTTTACAACAAAGGACAATGGTAGACAAAGTCAAACACAGGCATGCTCGCAGCTAACGTCTTTGTGTTCATTGTTCCGAGTTGACAGGAGATGAACGATGCTTCTGTGCAGACACGATGACTGTGATTGACCCCAGAGGGTTGAAGAAATATTCCTGCGGTAGGTTGGAGCTGTACATGAGAGGCTCCCACATCAGGAGACAGCGACTTCTTGTAACAGGACTCCCTCGCTTTATTGTGCTCCTCATCCATCAATCAGCGACACATCAATGTGGGACAAATCAATCATGTGCCTGTGTGGTAATTGTAATAATAAAGTTTCAACCTCTATCTCAGGGGGTTGAGATACTAATGAACACTTATGCTGTACTTTGTACAAAATGTACAAAAGCAAAATTCCAAGACCATCACATTGGGGAAATGTAAAAGGGCTACTACTGTATGTAATTATTTAACTGGCATGTCTATTAAGATGAAAGGAAGAAGATATATTGATTACCTATGGAAGCTCATTTGAAAACTCGCTGCATGCTGGGGACTGGAAAAGGTGGCGACTGCTTTCCTCTGCTGAGGCATCATTTTGAACATCTGCAATACACAGAAATAGAAAAGGACAAATTGGATATAACTAGATGCTCCTCTCACCCACAAGAGGGAGTGAGGGTGGTGAAGAGAAACTGATTCTTTCATTCACTTTCTCTACCTACCCAATCACTACAACAGAGGGCGCTATGGGATCACACTGAGAAAATATCATTACTGCCACTCTAGCTGATACAAATAAACATCTATTTCATCTAGTTCTCATCAAGAGGTACATATCTTAAATATAAAAATGACATCTAAGAGCAAATGGCAGTGCTTATAGCTTTAACTTCTGAGTGACTGAGAAGAATTTTACTCTTAATACAAAATGGGTGCCTAACAAACAAATCTAGTCTAAATTACGATAAATCTGTACTCTTACGAATCAAGCAGAAATACAGCCGGTACCTACCTCTATGGGGCCGATGGATCTCAGAAGGTTCTTCAGCTGAACATCGGTTGTGGATGAGGAGAGGCCCTCTATGGACACAGTACAGTGTTCACTCTCTGCACCTCTTTGGCTTTGTCTGGTGGACATCGGACGTCCTCGACCCATCTGACCACCCCCTCTACCTCGGCCCCGGCCCGACACAACCACCTACACCAACACCAGGTGTGAGAAAAATTTCCCACGAGGGAAAAAATACGGGGAATGAGTGAGAGAGAAACGGCGAAAATACAAACTGAACCTTTCACTGCTTACACAGGCATGTTGATGTTTTAATTCTGCATTTAACTGTGTAGAGAGGAGCTATAGTGTTTCTCAGCACAAAGGAAATTTCAAAAACGCCATGCGTTTCCCCCTTGCACCTCTCACACATACCAGGCTTTCACATGATTGACTTATCATATTTCTACATAGAACATCAACGTCAGAACATGATGCATGTGGCATGGCATATCTTCATATGAGCCCGTGAGTGAGAGGTATGTTTCTTCAGCAGCAGAGGAAGAGGAGGAGGAGGAGGGAGAGACCCCAAAAAGAGAGGAGAGGAGGTAGTGGGAGTGTGGGAGTGTGTGTGTGTGTGTGTGTGTGTGTGTGTGTGTGTGTGTGTGTTGGAGGCGGGGGAACATAAAGGGAGAGGAGCCATGCAAGCGTTATGGTGGCTGCCTTACCCTGTCAGCATCAGTGAGTATAGTAACTGTGACAGCAGCCTGGTGGTGACAGGCGTGCAGAGAGGCCAGGGGACCTTGTGTAGCCCCCCGTGTTACACTGCTTTCAGCTTGTCAATACTACTGCACCTGGCATACTGTCCTGTCTTATTACCTCTACTGCTCGATTGGTATGTCTACTGAATGCCAGGGTAGTGCCAGCGGCACACGACAACTTTACAGGAGACATTTCAGCTTCTTTTATTTCAGAACTGCCATTAGCCCACATTCTGTACTTGTAATATATATATTTTAGGTGAAATGGTTGCTGGTGTCTGCAGCCAAGAAGGTAAGCTCTCATTCATTACATACCCTGTTTTGCTGGGGGTTGCCCATGCCCCCTCGGCTAGCCTGCGGTGTTCCGCCTGGTCCCTGTGGCTGCTGTCCTGCCATGGTAACCTTCCTTTGGACGCCCTGGTTGAGTGGGGTTGCCGACCAGGTGCCTTGTTGCTGCACTGGGACACCCATCGCCTCAGGCCCCTTTCCAGCCTGGATGGGAATGATAGAGGGCAACACTAATTTAGCACCTCTAAAAAATTCCAGCCTTTATCTCCATTTGCAGGCGTCACAAACTGCTGCTCACATTAAGCATTTAGGCAAAGTGTCAAGTTTTTGGACAACAGGGAGAAATGCAAGGCCATATCTACAATGAAAACTGAAAATGTGCCAGCACTGGGGCTGGATCCCTATCAGAGAGGCTGTGGAGAATAGATCAACCCAACAAGGTGATGGTCTCATTATCAAATAAAGTCACAGCTCAACTCTGTTGACATGCGGGGAGGAATTGAAGGTCGTCTCTTCCCCGACTCTGCGGAGAGATGTGACAGATCAATACAGGGGAAGAAAAGAGACGATATCTCTGACCTGTCCCCAGTTGAGAGTAAATGGATTAATCCCTCCTATAGAAATCACAGCTCCTGATTGCGCCCATCAAATGCTAAGCTGCATTACACTGGAACGACGGCAGCTCGATGTGTACCCCATCCCCCTTACACCCCCCTCCTCCCAAGCTTTTGTGTCTTGCGCTGCTTTGTATTATCCCTGATGAAAATATAATTTGCCTCTTATCTGTGTGCCTAAGCCATACAAATCCAAATCCTCAAAAGTGGCAACTTTCTTACACAGGTATTATGTTGCCCCCCTTCAACCAAGAAAGATTAATTACAAGGGTCTTGGATTGGCATTCTTTTGTTGCCTCGCACCTGAGAGATGGGTTGATGGCAAAAAGCAACTGAGGGATGACAGAGAGAAAGAGAGAGAGACAGAAAAAAAAGGAGAGAGCAGATAACATTGTCAAGCTCCCGTTGATGACAGCAGAACAATGTGGAAGAGGGAGCATCTAGAGAATCTTCTTTTCACCACGGCTATAGGCCTTTGCTGTTTCTTTCTGCTTCCATCTCTCTTTCTCCACCTCACATCCCACTCCCCTTTTTTTTCCTCCAAGATGCGGCACATCAGATAGCTCTGCGCAGGTTTCCATTAACGCACTGACACCCAGTTATCTTCATCTGCAGCCAGCCAGCGATTTTGGCTCTGCAGCTTGATCCTCTGGGATGGAGTCAGAAAGCGGCTTATTTCAAATACTATCACATCTCACCAACATGCCTCATCAATGACAAGTACGAATGTTTAACATGCATGCCTTTGTGTTTTTTTCAATAAAGATTAATGTGTAATTAAGGCCACAGCAGTAACTTATCAAGTGAGTATAGAATAGCTGGCAGTGGTAATTCTGGACTTTGTTGGTGTTACTGTCATTCTTGATTTACCCTCTCCGAGGCCTTTATCTATAAAAGAATACTCTTCTGCCCTTAAAAGAGGATATCAACCTTTAAGAGCAGTGATGAGGTGTCCCCAACTCTACAGATAAATGTCATACTCTTCTCTTTAATGCCTACGGCCTTTCTTTGTTCTAAAGGTAAAACGTACGTTAAGGCATTGTGGCTTAAATACCAGTTGCCGAAGCTTAAGAGAGGAAACTCTTAACAGATCAATTTTGCCAAAATGACACAGACATCACCTTGTCATTCCCATAGGTTAGATTTCTTTTAGGTTACAAAATAGACAGTGTGAGGGCACTCAGTGGCATTTAAAACTATTTCATTTCAAAACTATATCGTTTCCCTTGTGGGTAAAAATCAGTTGTAGGGGATCAAATAAATGTCGGACAAAAACACAAAAGAAGGTGTCAGATAGAAATGAAACCATATGCTCACCGCTCCTGAAAGTTTGACGACTCTGACTTTTTGTGGCACCTGCTGGCCTTCACTGCCACAATTCTTTGCCCGCTGCATTACAGTTCTTTTAGCCCCAGGTTTCGGTCCTTGAGTCTGGCCAGGGCCCACTGAGGAAGTTACAGGTATGTTCTTTTGGGGGACCTGAGTAGACTGGATCTGAGCACCAGGTCTGTTTACGTTCTGCAGAGCACTGTTCCTTCGTGGTAGTGGCTGCTGCTGCTGCTGCTGCTGCTGCTGATTTTGTTGGGGCGGCTTCCACTGCTGGTCAGGACCAGGCCCGGGAGTCTGTTGCTGCTGGTTATTACCCTTTACCATCTGCAGGCGTGTCTTGACATTGGGACGTGGTGTAGGGGTCTGAGCAGCCCCGTTGGGAGAAATGGGGATGCCTTGATTAGGATTTTTTAATGACTGATTTAACGATTGTTGTGTTCTCTGAGAAAACTGTCTCTGCTGTTGTGGCTGTAGTTGTTGCTGCTGCTGCTGCTGTGGCTGTTTTTGTTCTTGCTGCTGTGGTGGTTGTGGGTGTTGTTGTTGTTGTTGTTGTACAACGGGGTGTGGTGTTTGTTGATTTTGTTGTACGGATGGATTCTGTGAAGGAGCTGGGCCTTGGTTTGGAGTATTTGTCTGGGAGTTGATCCTGTCTAGCAGCTCCTTCTTCCTGACGCCAGCTTGCATCTGCCGTCTCATCTCCTTCCTCTTCAGGATCTCCTCTCTCAGACGCTTCTGCTCCTCGATCTTCAGACGGTACTGACGCATATCCTCGTCCTCATCAGGGTCCTGTGGCACAAAACACAAGCTGACAATATCACTGCCTGTCTCTACTGACTGGAGGGGGGGGCCGTGTGTGAGCGTGAGTCCTATTTGAACCATATTACTTGGCGTGACACTCAGATGTAATCAAAGTCAAAACCCAAGGGAAGAATGCAATAGTATTGATCTGTTCTTTCCAATTGAATGAGGCTGCTGTCATTAACAAATCTTATTATTGGGTTTTTAATAAATGGGCGTCCCTCTCAGCACACTAACAAGCCCGACTGAGTGTACAATTTCTGGGTCATTGAATATAGCAGGGAAAAAATATTCAAGATTTACAGTACCATTTCAGAGGAATTACACACATTTATCTGAAATAATTTGTGCATTGTGTCAGCAAACTGAATATTTTTCAAGTCCTTTGTTGTTGTTTTTTTTCCAAGTGTTAAAAAGCTGACCTGTGGTGCCTCGCTGGACGGTGTGCTTGGGATTTCCTTGCGAACCACTGTCCTGCCTGCTCCCCCAGGCTGTGAAGCAGTCTTGGCAGCAACTTGGCCTCTTCCTCTGCCACCGTCAAACACCGGCTGAGTGTTCTGCACGGGACGCACCCCCTGTGTTGCCTTGGCAACAGGCCTGACGTTGGCGGCAGGGGAGGCGGCGGGGCGGGCACTGTTCATGGTTGTGTTGCCAGGTGCTACGGGAAGCTCCCGTAGATTGCTGTTGCGCTGAGGAAGGATCTGCATTTGCTTGGAAACAGGTGTGTTCTGAAGGAAGGGTAAAATATAAACATTTCAGATTGTGTTTACACTCAATCTTACCTTTAATATATTTTTCGATCTATTCATTTTGCATAAAAGCTTTGTTTTGTTTACTGAGGAATGATGCTGATAGAATAAGGTATAGTATTTAGAATCAGACAGTGAAAATAAGTGCCCTGTTCCAGCCGCCTTCAATCAGTTTGAGAAGAAAATAGATGAGCTAATATGTTAATGTCTTACCATCCTTTGCCTGTTGGACATGTTGCGCTGTTGGGGGTTCTGAGGGCGGGGAGTCATCTGCCTGGGGCTACCATGCGCCTGCTGTTGATGGAAGGGATTCTGCCCATGGTGCATCATGGGGCGAGGCTCATTGAGATTTAGCTGTTGCTGCTGATGATGGGATAACTCCTGCCTATGATGTTGCTGCTGCTGGTGCATAGGCTGATGGGATGGCATGGGGTCATGATGCGGAAGCTGGGAGACGGGAGGGCCATGCATTAAGCCCTGGAATCAGAGAAAGAACACAAACTACAACATGAGAAAACCAGGTGAATCAGAACTTATTGTCACATATAACACTAGATATCTCTGTGCTTCCTATTTCATTTTTAACTTAAACAGCTTTTGTTCTTATAAATGCTTTTCTTAACATTTAGAAAATGCTCTGCATGTAATTAAGCTCCAATTGGTGTCCTCATGTATACACGTAGTAGTACTACAATAGTGATTTGATCACTAGAGGGAGCTCTTGTCCATGTCTCATAACAAAATGTAGAGGTGCCAAACAGACATGAGTCTTTTTCCTTAACGCCTCACTAGCAGTTAATATGATAACTAGTCTAGTCTATTCATGTGTACAGTACTCTAGTGTAGTCATTGCTCTTGCCACAACATTTTAACAATATAGAGCAAAGCAAATGAAATTCATGAATCCATCACAGAGAAAGCATGTGAATTGTTTGCCAGGCAGCTTTACAAGAATTGTAACAGGCAGGATAGAAGATGCTAAAAAAAAAGATCAAATTAACATATTTACCAAGCAAATTCAAGAACAATACGGGAAGAAATAAAGAAACAGCTGACACTATTTATGTGCAACAAACAGACGCAAATACACAGACACCTATTGGTTATAAAAAATCACTTACTCTTAGTCGTACCTGCATCCCAAACTGGACTTGTGGAGGATGGAAAAGGTTCCCCTGCTGGCCAAACGGCTGACGAGGGCCCATGAAGGGCCGGGGCTGGTTGGGGGGGCCACCTTGTTGATTCATGCCGACCATTCCCTGGTGACCTTGGTGGTGAGGGAGGTTGGGTCTTGGAGGTTCTCTTGGAAATAGTCCTAGTGGGCCCTGGCCCGGCTGGTTGAAGGCTGGTCCTGGTGGGCCGAAGCCCATTTGGCCCTGGCCGGGCAGCTGCTGCTGGTGTAGGTTGTTGCCGCTGTTCATCAGAGGGCTGGGGCCCTGGTGATCAAACATGTGCTGCCCTGGAAACCGTGTTGACTCTGTGTGCTCTGTGCCCACAAGAGAAGACCAAACAACAACAACACAACAGAGATGTCAATTTTTCGCCTTGTGAGCCAATTTCAATACATCAGTAACTCCCTCTCCAGATGTATAGTGTTATGGCAAGGGAAATGAAAACAGACAACTCTATCAAGGTGAAAGGGTAAACAACTGAGTGGGATGTATTTCTATTTAAGTCAGCGTTAATACCGGGAATTACAAATCAGAAATGTATATGTTTAATGCAGTTTTCCACAGCTCATTCAGATGTATATATACACACATGCATATAACATGAGTGTTGCTAATAGAGCAGCACCAGAAAGCTAGCAGCATACCCTGTAGGTATACTGCCAGAGGTGATGTCGAATAGGGTTAAATATGCTAAGAGAGCTTTGTAACCCTCGTCAAGGCTGGGTGTGGAACTCACCTCCCATAAAGAGGGGCTCTCTGTCCTGGGGGCCTTGAGGTGGCTGGTTCCTAAAGGGCTCCATGTGATGAGGGGGCCGCTGGGGCTGACCAAAATTACCTGGCATGTGTTGATGGAAGTCTCCCGGTCCCTGGGAAAACACAAAACTCATGAATTATAGGCCATACTGGGAGCTCAATAATCACAAACAAATTAAACTAATGAAAAATGGGAATTTGTTGTGGAGCACTGCATCGGGCAGGGAGGGCTTGTAATTGAAGGGCTAGGGTCATTAAATAGACACAGAATCTTGACTTGTAAACATCAACATGCATGCCAATATTAAAGAAACCCTTCAGCATGAATTTGTGAGCAAACCTGCATTAATGCTACTTGGGGCTTTGTTGATAAACCTTCTAAAAGTCCGTCTCTAACAAGGAAAGGGTATTTCAGGAGGGGATAAGTGCCCTCATCTTTGTTTCAACCACTTCGTATGTTAGACAGCTTTCTACTCATTGCATGCATGCTACTCCTCATCTATCTTCCAAGGAAAACTAGATAACAACCCTTTAATCCCTCCTTGGAATTCGAATCCCCCTCATAACTGTCTCCTATATTCTTTTAAACATCCATCTCTGTTGAAAAATTAACCTGCTATTCAACACGTGGCACTTCCACAAATGGGCTCCTTGCCTCCTCCAAGCCTATTGTAAATTACTTAAGATGCTATCAAGGCTTAATCCATCTTTATTCCACTGCTGTGTGGCGGTATTTAGAGAGGAGAGGTGTTAGAACGCTAGAAGGCCAGAGTCCCAAAAACGTGCTTAACAGAAAGTTAATCAAAGGGGCTTACAAAGACAGGGTATCACAATGGGGGCACTATCATACTGTTCTAAAAGGTCAGACAGGCAGGTTTTTCACAATGAGGACTCCGGTGTCCATATAATACCTCTCAAATAACACTGCTCATCCTCTCACTTCTAATCCCTGATAAACAGGCAATGGGTTGTTCAATATGTAACTGATGCTGAGCCAGTGAAGGGATAACCAAGGTAAATATAATGAAGAGCGGTCAAACGTCAAAGTATTTAATGAAGAATGGAGATTTGAGTTTAAAGAGATGTTGTTGACAAGAGATAACAGTTAATGAGCTGTGATTGATTCAAATGTTGTCATGGAGGCATTTTGTGTTAATGCACCAAGATATGGACTACTAGTATAGCTCACACTGACAACATTTTCAAATTGTGTGGTCAATGGTGAAGCTTGAATGATAAATCGATCATCAGGAAATTAAACAGCAACAATGTCGGTAATTTTCCTTAAAAATTACCAACAAATCACTGATTTCAGCTTGTCAAATGTGAATATTTACTGGTTTTCATAGTCTTTTGTAATAGATAACTGAATATTTTGGGGGTTTTGAACAGTTGGTCAGACAAAACAATGGGCTCTGTAAAATTGTGATTGTCATTTTTCACTATTTGATTATTATTTTATCAACCAATCGCTTGATCGAGAAAAATAATTAGCAGAACACTCGATAAATGAAAATAATCATTAGTTGTAGCCGCCGTTGGTATATTTTGTGGTTAAACGGAATATCATTATCTAAACTGATGAAATATTCTAATAACTGTAATTGCCGCTGAGATTAATATTTCAAAACCAGTCTCCACCAGCAAAAATTTAATGCAATAGTACTAGAGGCTATGACCCCCCATTCGCCTGGTCTTTTAACAATTAAATTTGATGGGATGATAATGTATGATAATCACGAGTAATCAGGTGCCCAGTGGTAAATGGAATGTTGCCGGCTGGTATGTCACCTGCATTTCAAATTGTGTCCTTGGCAACGGCAGCCTAAATGCAATTGACAGCTGGGGAATCCAACACTATGCTGATCATCAACCCAGTTGTCTGCATACCCTTCCAACCCCACCTCCACTGTCTGATAGGAGGCAAAATAGCTCCCCGCTGCCATGCTATCAATATCTAGCACAATCACAGACAGCGGGGAAGAGGAATTGCTAAATAATAAAGAAGTAAATAAAAATATTGGGGGGTTTTTTGTTCGTTTTTTTTTTTTGGACAAAGATGGACTCTTATGTGAAAGCCTGGCTCGTTTGGCAGCAGGGTTGTGAATCCACATGAATGCAATTGGATGCAGCTATTTTCCGATGCCTAATTTGCATAAATCCATATAAAATGCACTTTCCAGGAAGATGTCAGTCAGTACCAGTGCCACCTGATGCCTGGGCATCATTAACTAAAGGATGGAGTAAGTTAAGGCACTTTGGCTGACTTGCTAGCGAGCCATTTCCCTCCATACAGTAATTACTTTAAAGGCATTTCTGTCATCTCTTGGATGGGTTCTTTGTGAGTGAAATAAAGGACCTTTTCTTATAGGAAATCACTGACTTAAGATCCCTTTTCTCTGACGTGAAATTCAGCTTTCGAAATATATGGTGCAAAAAGGCATGAGCCTCACCCCCAACCCCATGAAACTACTACCACGTTTCATTAACTCAAATATCATTCCAAAAAAAAAAAAGGTCTCTTTGCCTTTGGGACACAAACTTGTGGAAAGTGATTTTTAACTGGCAGTATATCCTGGTTTCACAATTCCATTATGTGCGAAGCTGGCTAGTCTGAGCCCCAGCCCATCCATGAAGAGTTGCTAACTAAGTCCCGTCACTGCAGCCCCGACCTCCAAAAGTCTACTGCCTAAAGCCCCTATCACGCATTTCCAGTTGTGCAGCCAGGCTCGTATCAGTGTTTACAGATTTGCTTTAACAGTATTTGGCCAGGGCAGGCAGTCTAATTGCCATAATGATATTGCTCTCACAAAAAAAGGACGCCAACCGTGTGGAGAGGGAGAGAAAGTGAGGTGAAAGGGAAGGAGAGGAGCAGCTGCTACTCACAGGGAACCTCTGAGGACCCACAGCAGGTCTGGGCTGGCTCTGAGCAGGAGGCATCAAGGGCACTGCAATGAGAGAGAGAGAGAGAGAGGAAGAGAGAGAGAGAGAGAGAGAGAGAGAGAGAGCAAAAGAAAGGGGTGTGTGTGGAGGGGGGAGGGGGAGAAAATTAAAATGAGGGGCAGTCGGCAGAGAGAGGATGGTGATAGTAGAAAGGGAGGGGACCATAAGACACCTCCATGCTAAAGGCTGTTACACAGGCATACATGTTACATGTTATCTCTGAGTTGTTCCTCACATCTTTACATAGCTTGGCGCAGACCAGGGAGCTTAAGGAAATATTAAATACATGAGGATAAATTGCCAAATTCAACAAATAAAAATGAATAAGACATTCGCTGTTTGACAACCTTTGGCACAAAGCAATTTAATAAAATGGATTTTAATATTGCTGGCATCAACATAAGGGTTACTGTAATTGTCAATTTGTGCAAATGGAAAACATTAAATTGGAATCTATCACTTAAAATAAATATGTAAATAAATAAAAAATACAGACATATATATATATATATATATAGATAGATATAAACACGTGCACACACACATAATCATAACCAGAGGCGATCCCTGATCTTCCAGAACACGTCTTCCTCTCAGGAGCAAAACCCTAACCCCCACATGTGCACTTGCTCACAGTGACACACACACACACACTCACACACACACACAATAACATGCTTTGCAAACAAAATTTCAATCTTGGCCTGGACAGACAGGCCAGATAAACCCATCTCAGGGAATGAAATGGTGATGCCGCCAGAAAAAAAAAAAAGGAGAATAAACCCATTACTGGCTGAGAGAGCTATTCACTTGTCATTCAACCAAACAAGAAAATGGCATTCTAATCCCGACACCTTTCAGGACAGTGTAAGGATGACTACTAGCCAAAACGACATCATGAACCACATCCTATTGCTGGTGAAGTAGGGCTGCACGATTCTGGATGAATAAAAATTACAATTTTCACACAGATTAAAGGGAAACTTCTGTATTTTTTTCAACCTGGACCCCATTTTCCCGATCATTTTGGGTCTAAGTGACTAATGGGAACAAAAATGTTTGAAACTGGTCGAGTATTGAGCGACACATGCTGAAATGTGATCCATGGGGGCAATTGCGTCCTTCAAAGTATATCCTCTAAAAGTGCTTGTTTTTGCCACGGACAGGCTCAGATTGTTATTATAAGTGTCTGACAATAAAAGTAAACACAGGAACTAGCCGCATGTAGAAGCATTATGGCTAACTGCATAGGGAACTATATCCGGTACACCTTACTGGCTAACTGACCACGCAGATATTCATCCACATGATTTGTTTACATATATGAGGCTGACTTTCATCACGGTTAAATTGTAATGAAACTAAAAAAAAGTGCAATGACGGATTACCCCGTAGACTGTTAAGAGGATGATTGTGAGTCATTTCACTTTGACTGGCCAACTGTATTTATTTGAGCCGGAGTATAGAGAGGAGATAAAACAAATTAAAGAGGAAAAATGAAGAATGGAGGCAGAAGGCAACAGGACCGTCAGGAAAGACGACGTACAGTAACCGTTACCTCAGAGGAACTGCTGGTGTTCCTGCAGTCACTGTTCTCAAGAGAAAAACTTTTTTCTGCAGACCTGTTGCTGCCAGACTCGGAAAATCTAGAAAATGTCCACGGATGAGTAATTACCATAAATACTACAAATGGATTTACAGCATTTATCAACATTGTCGTCCCGGAGACTGTTTCACCTCCACAGAATTAACTGGATGAAAAGTGCGAGGCTGGCTGGACCAAACGTTCAGCCCCACACGGTAAGAAAAATGTGATTTCAACACATTACTGTGAGGAACTACAGTATGCAAGTCACTCACATATTCATCTACATACACTGGGTTATTTTTTGTTTTTTTTTTTATATGTATGAGGCTGACTTTCACCTTGTTTGGACTGTAAGGAAACAAAAAAATAGCCATAATGCTACTGCATGCGGCTAGTTCCTGTGTTTACTTTCACTGTCAGACACTTATAATAACAATCTGAGCCTTTCAGTGGCAAAAACAAGCACTGTTAGCAGACATACTTTGACGGGCACAATTTCCCCCCAATGATTACATTGCAGCCCCTTTCACGGCTGCTGGCTGAAGCGCTCGATACTCAATACTTGACCAGTATCAAAAAACAAAATAATTTCAAAAACAGCGGTGTTTTTAGCATTTCAGGCTGCCTTTAGGGCGTGACGTTTACGTCATGCTTTAAGCAGCAGGCCAATCACAACAGAGTGGGCTTTTCGGAAGGAGGGGACAGGAGTCAAGACAGCTCATTTCGGGCTGAGTTAGACAGTGAGAGCGGCTGTATGCATGGCTTGTACAGCTGGAACAAGGAGCTTTTTGACCATAAAAACATGCTAATGTTTGTTAATAGATCACTATAATGAAAATCTTAAACTAGGAAAGGGGCATAATATGACTTCTTTAATACTATTAATATGCAGCACTATGGTGAACCCAGAAAGACACTGGAAATGAGGGGCAATGCTTTTGAAGCCATACAAGTCAAATCTCTCAAAGTCTAATAAAAAGCACTTGACTGATATTGGATTAACCTACCTTGTACAGAGGATGATGCAGGGCCTCTGAAATGGGGGTTAATGTGGATGTTTTTGGGCTGCGGAGGCTGCTGCTGGTGATGCTGAGGGAAGTTGGGTGGCGGGGAGCTCATCATCCGTGGTGGTGGCTCCATCTGGGGCCGCATCGGCGGTGAGCGGTGAGCCATGTGCGGGGGAATGAGGGGCTGGAGGGGCTGCTGGGCCAGTGGGCGCCCATGCTCTTGGAAGGGAGGAGGTCCTCTTGGCCGCGAAGGGTGGTGCTGCTGGGACTGCAGTTGCTGCTGATGAGGCTGATGAGGAAGAGGCATTCGGGAGGATGGCTGCTAATTGGAGAGAGATGGGGAAACGGAGAGGAGGGAAAACCAAAACAACCTGTCAAAACATTTCTTTATGGGGAGATTCTGACATGACAAACCGAGAAGTCCATGCACAAGCAAGATTGAAGACAGTATCTTTAACTAATTTGGTGCTCCCATGCAGATTAAAAGTACACGTTTCCTAAGAAATCATGTAAGTCACATAATAAAGAAGGTAGCATTAGCAGGATCATAATATATCCTTCAGCTATTTAAAGCTACTTCATACTGGCTTAATTCATTATTTACCTTTCACAAAGCTTTTGTTGAGGAATTTACAAGTCAACACCAGTCATGCTGTCTGGGAAAAGAAACTAGGAACGTGCCAACTGATCAGCAACTGAACAATAATTATGGGATAATGTTTCAAACGAGTCCTTGATAATTGGCCAATCTATCTGTTTAAACTGCCACACAAACAAACAAGCCAGTGGTTGAACATACAGTATGTTTTTTTAAAAAAAAAGTGTGAGCTCATTAACAACAGTCTGCAGAATGTTTGCGGTGTTGGCATTTTGTCCATCTGCCATTAAATTTTCATTTCCGATGTTGATGTTTTGTTTTAAATTTAACAGCCTCTTGACATATTATTAGAACAATTAAAAAGTTGGAGAGCTGGAATGAAATTCCATACAGCAATAAAAACAATCTCTGTAACACAACAGTTAATGGTATTTTATTTTTCTTTAATGCTTATGCTTTCTGTGCACTTGTGTGATTTCACTCAGTGATGTGATCAGTAATAATATATATATTTTTAAAGTTTTGCTTTCTTTAACATCATCATTAACAGGATGTGATAATACCAACGACTAGTGCCGGCCCAGTTTAACCTTCCACTGTGTTGCCATCACCAGTTCTTTTTATTTAGGTCACATGTTAAATCAAAGGATTAAATGCTTGGAGTGATATCTAATAATAAAAGTCCACAAGAAACTAAATCCTCGGCAAAGAACAAATTGAATTTTGTATAACAGTGTCTAAATGGACCACTGCCAAATGATTTGCTATAATCCATATATCAACACTGATAAGAGGAAGCACTTTTTTTTTTTTCCAAGCAGACAACCAAAGCTTTTAGAGGCCTTAGAGCGAACAAAAATCACGTCAGGTACATCTAAACTCAGCCTTATTGTAACTGTGACAAATACAAGAAGGTACAGAGTCTTCCCACTCCAAATAATCTTATCTGTTGAGGTCCTTATGTTCCCTTTAGCTACTCTTATAGTGGAGTATCACGTGATGCATTACTCTGTGTAGCCAAATAGATTATCCCTTCAAAGGTGTTCAGGTGCATGACTGTACAATGCTTTACCTGCATGCCCATGTTTCCCATTAGGGGGAGCCTCTGGTCATTCATTCTTCCTCTGTTTCCGCCTTTAAAATCTGGCATTCCATAACCAGGGAAGAATCCTCTTCCTCTGCCTCCACGTCCCCCTCCTCCTCCTCCTCTCCCTCGGCCTCCGTATCGGTTTTGTCTCTTCTGCCGTTCCTGCTCCTCAAACTCCATCAGGTCTTGTTTGGCCTTCTCTGACAGTTCTGGTGGCAGGTGAAACAGGAAAACGGAGTATATTAACCATTCGGAAAATCTTGAGACGTGAAATCAGAAAATATTTGGGGATTCCCTCTGGATATCACTGAATGACGGGTAAATTCGCCCAGCAGGAATAATGCATACCTAGTGTTTCGGGGATGTTCCTTCTTTTATTGCCCGCGTCAGCCAATCGCACAACAGCACCATCCTTTCTCTCCGATTTAAACCGTATGCGGCCAGACTCTTCGTCTTCCTCATCCTCTTCATCTGATTCCTCCTTTGTTTCTTCTTCAGGCACAGCTTCATTTTCAACCTGAGGAAAAGTTTTGATGTTGTAAACTAAATTTTGCCGTTCTAACACATTTACTTCCCCATCCCATTTGCATTGCAGGACAAAATTTCCTAAAAACGGTGCTCGTTTTCAGTAAAGTTATCTTTCTCGAGGTAAAAGTTGAACTGTTGTCAGCCTTTAACACTGAAAATCAATCTTCCAACTACCTGATATGGGTTTTCACAAACTGTCAAATTAGTTTGTGAACATTAAATTAAAAATATAAACAAAACTGCCATGAAACTAATAAGATTTGCATGTTCAAAAACTAAACAACGATGAAGAGTGCAAAATTAAGCAGTTTGAAGCTCCTGTGTTAGGTTCATTTATTTCAGCAGATTCTGAAATAAACGCACTCAATGTAAAGAAAACAAAAACTGCGAGGTGTTGCGTGGAGGGTCTCGACATACCTCGTCTGTGTCAAAGACCTGAGAGCCCCCGGCGGTGTCTTCCTCCTCCTCTTCCTGCTGCTCTTCTCGCCCCAACTCCTCCTCCTCCTCCTCCTCAGGGGCCTCCCCCTGTTGGACTCCATGTTCATCCAGTGGCTCATCAGCATAGGAGGTTTGGTATTCATCATCCTTTAAAGATCACAAAGATAATGCGTATTGATTAGCTTCAGCGTTTATAACACTCTGAAAATAATTAGTGATGGCGGAGTGTATTTTGGCCACTGCTGGAAAATAATCTCCCACAGTGTCTTTCCATTGAAAATGAAGCCAAAGCAATGCTTGCGTGATATATGGGTAATACATAAAAGCATAAGGAATACCAGTTCATCTGACATCCAATAGTACATTTTAATGAAAAATGGATGTAGGTTTTAACTATTTTTTATCTTATTTGAGTGGCTAAAATAAATATGAGGGAGCTTAATGATGACATACTGGCCTTGTTTATCAAAATTTAAATTAAAAAAAATCATACAGAGAATAAAGGCAAACATCAAAATGTTATAGAGAGGATTTTGGGGAGGCACCATGTAAACCGCCCCCCCCCCCCACCTCATTGCAAATTACCATAACAGTGGGAGCAAGGCTTCATTACTATTCCTGACAGCATTTGAAATTCAATGAGATGTAAATGTTTGACATGATACACAGAATTGCAGGCACAGATAAAAACACTCCACCCCGGTTCAATGATGGTGAAAATATCATTGACTGACTCCTCGCAAATCACTCCTTTATTGGCCGCACTGTAAGTTCATGATTTCATGCCAAAAAAACATCACACAGACACAAACATTCTGTGAGATGACAAATCAGTTTTTACTACTCAACAAAATTTCAGTTGAACCAAATACACATCCTGGAGTCACAGCAGCAAAACAACAAGATATGAGCGCCACATAACCGGTATGGGAGGTGCTAGTAATTCAAACATGCCATCTGCATAACACCGTCTAACAAAAATTCATTGCTGAATAAGGTCAGACTGTAGGTCACACAATGGTGTTTGGTGTTGCGCTCCATTAGCCTGCCAAACAGCAGCACATATTAATGCAGAAAAGAAAAAAAAGAAAAAAACTCTCACCAAATCAGATGGATGGACAGGCTGCCCCAGGGGAACACAACAGCTTAATCCTTTAAACTGTTCAAAATCGTACTGAATGAATACCATAGCCAGCAAAATGTCAAGGCCAGGCAGTTTAGTGACCTTGTAAAGTGTTATTACACATAAGAAGAATACACATCCACACCTGCAGACATAACCGAAAATCCAAAATAGGCAGCCACTTTTGCTACGCACCCTCAGTAAGAAGGTCAACATCTTATCTTTGTTTGGAAAAAGAAGGTAGGCTAATATATCTCTGTCAGGTGCCAAACACCATCACACCTTGGTAAATGGACCATAACGGACATTTGCACATGGATCAGGTCTTATCTTTGATCCTCTTAGTCTGGGCTAAGAGGGAAGGGAAACAAATAAAAGGGAAACTCACATCAATCATTAGAAAACTGTATAGGGTGTCCTCAGGAAGGTCAATAATCTTTTCACCTGCATGAGACTTTATCAGATCCAGTCTAAAGTGCGAGATAAAAGCCCCCCACATTAACCTCCGCCGATTGGCAGCACATCTCCCCGACACAAAGCGGCTTCTTACTCTCCAAAAGATACAGGGCCCAAGGTCACAATGGCACTGGGATTTGTAGACGACAGCAGAGCGTTACCTCATGCCAAACAAGCTGTCAACACAAACTTTGTCAGCAAGATGGAGAAATTAACTGGCAGGAAGCGATAATGAATCTAATCCTCTCCTGCCCCAAAACACCAACCTACATCTCCTTTTCCTGAATAGATTTTCAATCCTCACTGTCCCCTTACAGAGACAAGAAAACTGACATTATCTCTTGGATACAATAGAGCTAGACAGACAAGAGAGTGGGAGCACGTGTGTGTGTGTTTGTGAGCTTTTACATGTGAGTAAACAATTGTGAAAACTCACTTGAAATTCACCATCTATGGGCTCATTGATTTGGATGTCTAGCACTTCATCCTGGTAGCCGTCGTCACCCTCAGCTACATCTCCAGAGTAATCCATTTGGTCCTCAGGCATCTCTGTGTTGTTGTCCTGGCTGTATTCCTCTGTGTACTCCTCTTCCCCCTCTTGCTGGTACCCCTCCTCCTCTACATCCCCTTCTTCACAGCCCCCTGCACCCAGGTTCACAACGTCATCTGTGTAGTCTGCTTCCTGCGAGTAGCCCTGCTGGTCATAGGATGTGCCCAAGCTGTATGTGGCATTCAGGCTCACATCCTGACCACTGAACAAACAAACAAACAAAACATTAGAGACTTTCCTGTAAACAGAAATGAGGTATTATTGGAGAATATGCAAATATGTGTGCTTAACTTCGTCAGCTTTACAAATAAAACATTAGACACTTGAACTCATGGCACTGATGAATTTGCTTACGCCATATTTTGATCTTCATCATCACTTTGTAGAAGGTCATCATTCAGCTCTTCATCTGACACTTCAGAGGGATTCTGAAACAAAAATACAGAAACATTTTTACTTTTTAAAAAACTGTATTGTTCTCTTTCTCTTCTGTGTGTGTTTGTGCGTGTGTAAGGTGTGGAGGCAGGGGTCCACCTCCAACCCCGACGGATGCTTTATTCCCATGTGGTGAAGACAATCTGGGCAGGTCAACACAGTTCTTTTTTGTCCACTGTACTTCCTCCTGGTTCACATCAACAGTTCCCCCTGTGGAGGAGCCACCTGCTACACTGTGCACTTCTATTTTCTAAAATGTTCCATCAACACTAAAACACAATGTTTTGGATATTATTTTTTGCGTCTCCTGCTTGTAGGCAGAGAAACCACACTGACAACCCAAGTGCTTTTTGGTAACCAGAATAAAATCAAAGTAAATGAAGAAGGGAGATTCAAAGAGATGTTGTTTTATCTTACCTTTTTACTTGACAGCCAATCCTCCTCCAACAAATCCTCTTCCAAATCACTTTTAAGGAGAAAAGACAACAAATAAAAAGGTTTACAGAGTCAGATAATAGTGCAGGCTGTCTATTTACAAATGATTATACACTGATTTATGTGATAATATCAAAATCCCTGATAAAATATCTCAAAAATGTTTTATCGACTACAATTTATCATCATTTCTCATTTTGAAATAATAAGATTTTAAACTAAGTAAAAGCAAATACAACTAAGACACTAAAATTAAAACAAATGATTATGATTAATACTTGTTATCACAACATTTCAACTGGCCTCAGACCTCACACCTAAACAAAATATACTCAAAAATGTACTCAAATAACTGATCTGAAGCTTGCAAAAAAAAAAAAAGTCCTTGGCCAGATTGTAACTGGGGTTTATGGTCAGCATCTTAACCTTTTTGCTAGTTTATTTGATAAGAAATAATGTCAACAACTGAGTAAACTTTAGGAGTAAGCAATGAGTGAAAACGGTCCAGTCTACAACTATACTGGTTGCACCTAAACATTTTTTTTTTTACACAATAAGATTGTGATTTTTTGATAGTTATGTAAGCACAATGCATGATCAAAAACTTCTTTTGCTTATGGAAAAAAAGAGGCTGTTTTTACTGTCGAAGCTGGTTGTGAATTTCAGCAGTATTCCTGTAGAGACATGAGAACATGACAAGATGATTTACCTCTCTAGATCATCATCTTCACCCCTTCTCCTGCGTGACCGCTCAATCCCGGGTTTGTCATATTCATCAAAGTCATAATCTGCAACAGAAAAGCAGTTTTGCTCCTATCAGCACTATGCTAATAAAACATACAATCCTCATAGGTTGATATGCAGGCGTACAAAAAATATGCTCTCTTACCCAAACAATTACCATCAAAACAGTTTGATAATCCACTTACTCCGACATGCGGAACAATAACTCTAGAGTGCGAGTTCCACCTGGAACGTTTTGGCAGGGCACCACTTAGCTGGAGCATAGATGTATGCTAGCCAGCTTAGCCAAAGTAGCCTGTTACCCTGTAGTGTTGCTGCCGTCAGAATGACAAACGAGAGACCCATAACTCTGACTGAGTGCAATGCTATTATTAAAATATGCTCCATTATCTCCATACTGAAACAATACCGTGTCTCCCCATTGTTATGGATATTCCATAACTGACCAGGACAACAGAATGTCAAGCTGTACTCTTCTGTTCTCTCAAACAGAAGATAACACATGTTGTTTAATAAACCAGGAGCCTCACAGGCGAACCAAGGCCAGAATGCAGGTCATCATCAGACGCAACAAGACAAACCAAAGATACAGATTTAGGTCATAGGTTTATGATTCGGAACTGACGAACTAGTTTCTATGATTGGCTTAAAGGCTGGTTTTGGACTGTGAGGGTCAGACGAGTTTGGGGACACCGTACGAACAGGAGGTGTCCCTTGAGTCGCTCTCCCTTGCAAGGTTCTTCATTAAAGTTTTCCCAGAATCATCATACGAAGTTTGGTTTGGTCTTCTCTTCTTCAAACTGACAACTGCCAGTGCATCAGCTCCGAAAATCCACAACACCCATCTCCCTGCCCTCTCTGTGACGGTCGGCTTTTCACTCTGCCTTTGAGTGAAGCCGCTCTATAAAAACATTTGATTTCTGGCGACAGCATGTTGTAAGTACTGAGCAGTTCTGAGAGAGCAAAGCAGTCAAAAAGTATTAAAGGTGCAGTTGTAGAATTTAGAGGCATGCAGTGGAACTGACTTGGCAGAGATGGAGTATAATATTCATAAGTATGTCTTAATTAGTGTACAATCACTTGAAAATAAGAATTTTTGTGTTTTCATTACCGTAGAATGAGCCCTTTATATCTACATAGGGAGTGGGTCTCCTTCCACAGAGCCTGCCATGTTCCACCACCATGTCTACAGTATGGAAAAACCAAACAGCGGCTCTAGAGAGCCTTTCGCGTTTTTCATGAGTTTCATGGCCAACGTAGGTTCTTCTACACGCTTGGAAGGGGAGGGTGACACGGGAGGGAGGGTAACTCAGCTGGTTGCAATCTGCAATCTCACTGGTAGATGCCACTAAATCTTACACACTGCATTTTTAAAGCAAAAGTAGTGTTTTGGTCCCTCTGACTGATATATTATTATATATGACATCATTAGATTATTAAAACTAAAGCATCAGTGTTAGAGCAGCATGTTACTGTTGTAGCTGCTGGAGGTGGAGCTAGTTTCAACTACTTTATATACAAGAAACAGAGAGGTTGTTTTCCTTTTCCACTACAGCACAACTAAACTGTTTCAGTAATTGCTTTGGACAATGAACCATTGTTGGATGTTTACATCTTTCAAAATAAAAGACCAAAATATTTTCTACCTTTCTTATTTTTCCTCCTGTACTGAAATTGTACCAAACCATGACCCCAAAACCAAGGTACATGTAAAACCTTTAATTTTGTGAGCCGTTACACCTCTACAAACAACATAGTACACAATAAAAACTGGTAAACATCTTTCACATGGTTTTCCATGACTGATGCTACTTGAAAAGGTATTGTATTAAAATGCTGTCCAAATATGAAATTCAATTTTGGCCTGGGTGATTGTTATATAGATTTAAAATCTTAATAATGTTGCCCACCAATTAGATATGCTGGATCAGCATCAGCACCAATAGAATATCAGCAATGAAGGGATTGATCCACATTAAATTCAGCTTCTACAGAAGTTCACTGTTTCGGTTATCGCTTATACTCATTCAGTTAGACGGGATCGCTGACTCAGCAATCCCAAGGATCTGAAAGAGCTCCATGCACTGAGGTATACAGATTTTCAATTTGGAAAAAAGAGAGCGCTGGTATCGGATCGGTACTCTGTACCAGCAGATATTCTGAGTGGAGGTATCAGAATAATGCTGGGGAGAAAAAAGTATCAATGCATCCCTGATGTTGCACAACTGCAGATTTATCCGTTTCTAGTGATTAAAACTCATTCTCAACATGAACTTATAATTACAACATCTGCCAAACTACTTGCTGCTGTTTGACCATCAGCTGATAGAGATTCAACGTCAACTCAACTCATGTGCCGTATGTACTCCATTTAAACAAGTGTCTCTACCGGGCTTGGGCAGTATGACAGTAAAAAGGCTTTCTGTGAGATTGTCAAAACATTGGACCCTCTATATAAGCTGCCTGGAAGAAAATATTTTAAAAAATATATTTTTCTATAAATATATAGAAAATATATTTATTTATTTTATAAAATTCAGGAAGAAGTTAAATTGCTTGTGTTGGAGTCAAGCTACTATGCTTTAACAACAGACATGTGGTCAGTGGAGGGCATGACCCCCTACATGTCTCTGACAGCACACTTCATCACATTTGACTGGAAACTTGAATCGAAATGCCTTCAGGACCAGCTTTTTCCCAGAAAACAATACAGCCAAAAACATGAGTGAAGCCCTCCGCAAGGCACTTGAAGATTGGGATTTAGATAAGAATAAACTGTTGGCAATAACCACCGATAATGTAGCCAACATCACAACCGCCATAATGAGAAACATGGCTCAGTTGTTGGTTATGAGCGCTGCTACTAATGATTTTCACTTCCACACTGTGTGAGCACGATAACACCCTACATTATTGTGGAATCGTTTTGAGCCATCCTCCTTCCTCATTCTTCGAAGGACATCTATGTGAAAGCTACTGTTGTAAGAGTAGCGTAGCTGCTTTGAGGAACAGGGCAGTGCGTAACGAGTGTGTGGTTGAGTGAGAGGCAGAAAAGTGATGGTGAATGTGAACGGAGCAGAGGAAAAGGTCAGTAGTAAGTTGTCAATCTGGCAGTAAATGTATAGTGCAGGCTATAGTGTGTCAGTTAATAAATTCTGCAGCTTCTCAAGACCAAAAAAAGTCTTGTCTGCTTCCCCAACTGCTGGAAAAGTGAAGAAGGTTCGCCCCAAAGTTAGCAACAATGGGTTAGCCTAACATCCAGGCTCACTTAAGGTGTACTGACCTTTAAGGTGGATCAGCTATTCTCATTTTAGTGTCAATCTCAGCCACTCTTAAACAGAGAACAGAGAAATGTTTGGCTGCAGAGTCGATACCAATGACGTGCCAATATTATTGTGCATCCCTAGTTATTACCTGCCTTATTCATATTAGGAATGTCATAGGCTATAAAATTAATGAACACATTTGATTGAAATAAATATTTCATTTTGTCGTCAATAAAAGACACTTAAACTTCTGTGATTCAAATCCTTTTAAGAATAAAATTATTATCATTATTATTGTTAGACTATTATAAGATTATTATTATTATTTGCACACTGCATATACTGTTTACTCCTGGTCAATATTTTTTACATTTCATCTCATTCTCTTCAATAAAAAATTTAAACTTGCAGCAGCTCTTCTCACTTAGAATATATTTTACATAGGGGTGTAACGGTACACATATTCATATCAGACCCTTTTGGTACAGGACTTTTGGTATGGTGCAGATATGTACCACATGCAATCTTTAACAGTAGTTAACAGTAGGCTTGTTTTGCATGCAGAACATACTTCAAATTCAAGTTCCCACACAAGCATATTAAGTGGCGGACTGGAAGTTTGTTTAGTCTCTGCCTCGCATTTTTAGCATTTGGCATTTATCAGCCTTTCGCTGGTAATTCAGATCGGGCCAAAGTAATAACAAACAGTTAGTGTTTTTATAGCAGTGGATCTATAACCATACTAAGTTGTTGGGAACACAGGTTTTAAACACATGTTGAAGGTGATTGAAATTCCTTCTCATCTGCATTTCAGCCAGAAAGTCATACAGTCTTTTATGAACAAGGAAAGGGTGCTGTTGTCCAAGACTTATCCAAGGCATCTGCTGTAACACTCACAACTGCTGGATGGACATTCAACCCCTGACTGGAACATGATAAGCCATGTTCTGCAAATTCGCCCCATTTATGAACAACACACAAGCACAAATCTGGCAGAGGGACTTAAGGAGGCTGTGTTGGAGTGGAAGTTGGAAAGGCCAGGAACTACAATTCCTGTCACAACAAACATTGCTAGAAATATTATCAATGCAGTCAGTGAAGCTGGAATATTAATTTAGTGTCACAGAAAGCAACAAGACTCAATCAGGTGTCTAGGTAGAGTCAGAAGGTTGTGTCTTTTTTTCATGGTAGCACAAACATTGGAGCGCAAACAGGAGATGCTTAATATACCAAAACGCATCCTTATTCATGATGTCACAACCCGTTTGAACTCCAGTTATGATATGCTTGAGAGGTACCTTGAACAGCAAGCAGGTGTAAGCTCAGCACTGACAGAAAAGACCCTCAAGAAGAATAAAGACCAGTGTTACCCCTATAACTGTACAGGCCTGGTGGGCCACCAGGCCAATGAGAACCCCCACCAGGCCAAAAAAATCGTTTTTTGAATGCCAAAAGTAACGCCAAATATCCATTCATTCAGAAATCAATAATCATATGTGTTTCGGAGCCTCTGTGCGACACTGTTCTGAAACGCGAGTCAACCTCTGTGTTGTTGCCTCGGGAACTCCTGATGTGGGTGACGGACAAACAAATACATCAACGTTTTTCTCCAAAACTCTGGAGTCAAGCAAGAATGCAGAAGTGGAAGAAGTGAGAGGGGCAGCTTATTTTTATGCAATAAATGCAGCTTTTAAGTTGTAACGACTTTGTTTTAAGTCTTGAATATACCGAGCAAACAAAAATTTGAATAAAAATATAAATTGCAGACTGCCTGCTGTGCCACCCGACTGAAGCATACCACCAAAATATGCCATCCCACGTGCTTTGTCCCTTTAGGGTTTTTTCGGTACGTACCATCAGGCCTGAAAAAAAATTCTAGGGGAAACACTGAAGACATAACCATGTTGTCTGACCAGAATGTGAGAATGGTAGAGGTGGTAACTGAGGTCCTTAAAACACTAAAAACCCTAACAACATTGATGAGCATTGAAGCCACACCTTCAGTATCAATGATCCAGTGCTGAACTCTATGGAGCCCACTGAGGAAGACAGTCTAACTGTGAGAGAAGTCAAGGCTGCCATCAGAGAAAACCTGGAGGACAGATTCTCTGCTTGTCATGACCTCCTCCACAAAAGCACAGCTCTTGACCCCAAGTTTCGGGCCTATGCGGATGATGTCTGTCGTGACAGAATCTATAACATTATCACAGAGATTGTAACAATGGAAGAACAAGTATTTTGTTAGTTTTCTTTTGCATAAAATGTCTTCATTGTTTAATTTGCAATACTTGCTGCTACAGTGTCAATAGTACTCATATATTAAAGTTTTGTCATTTCTTTTGCAGAGTGAGGAGGCCACAAGGACAACAGCAGTCAGTTCATCCCATGCCATCTGAATCATCTCCTCCTGTCAAGAAGTCAGCCATGGCTGAACTGTTTGGTGAGCTCTTCAAGACTCAGATGGGAAACAAGCCTACTTTGCAGCTGGTAAAGGAAGAGGTTACCTCATACAAGGCAGTGGACTCCATTTCACTGGATTCTAACCCATTTGTACGGTGGAGGACCAATGAGCCCACCTATCCTTATATTGCCATGTTAGCAAAGTGCTAGCTTGCTGTACCTGCTACCTCTGTCCCTAGTGAGAGAGTATTTTCTACAGCTGGACACATTGTAACCGCCAGCAGGTCTGCCCTTTCTGCGGACAACATGGACAAGTTCATTTTTCTGAAATAAAACATGACAGTTGAATGAAACTGAACAGGGCTACAAACTGGAACTGTAATCAATAGTTATTTATATTTTTTTATATTTCATTTAATTTATTTGAGAACAATTAGCAGTAGTAGTAGTTCGCAGCATTATTCCATTTTTATTCTATTTTATATGTATTTTTTATTATGTTTCATTAAAATTTTTATTTAAAAAAAAAAAAAAGATAAATTGTTGTTTACAAGTGACAAGCAATTTTATGTTTTGCATTTTTTCCCTTTATCTTACTGAAAATGAACCAAACCATGACTTCGAAACCAAGATAAACACTGAACCGTGATTTTTGTGTACCATTACACCCCTAATTTTACATATTTTTTATTGTAAATTTCTTTTTTTTATATTACTTAGGACTACTTAATTTTGTGTGTATTTGTGGCACCACAACACCGTGGCAAGTTCCTTGTCTGTGCAATAGTGACTATGTATTATTGTTCAATTGTGCATGTCATAGCTGTTATCTTTATAATCTGTTATCAGTCCTTCTGACTACTCTTTACAATTCTTAACAAGTGGCAGAAAAACAAACTGCAATGCACAAAAAGGAACTCCTTCCTGGGGCTCCTTAGTTCTTGGCACAATTTGGCCAAAAAGAGGCTATAGTGGCTTTAAGATCAGGTCATGGATCTGGTCAGAATTCAGTCTAAAACTGTTGTTCTAACATTTCAATCTCTACACCTGCAGCTTTCTTAAATCTCTCTAGACCCTCAAACATCTCAATATAAAAGACCAGCTTTCTTGTTCCAAAAACTCCCCCAAATGCAGCCTTCAGTGGATTGTTTAATGGACTGGACAGGCAGTATTCATGAAAATTATAAATAAATTAAGGAAATATCACTTGCAAATAGTGTCATTTACCAGTTACTTGCACCTAGGTGGTAATCAGTCCCTGATAAATATGGAACAGGGTCCAAAATTAACACCCATCAAGTACCAAACGTGGGTAGGTTTTCCGTTTGGCGAGTAAATCTTGAAAGGCTATCCACCACACTGGCGGGTAAATGTCTGTACCAAAATAGTCATGTAATAAAATATCTGGCATGATGGCTTGAAATTACTCATGTTTGTCCCTATACATAGTAGACACGCGCAACATTTGTGTTTTTTCACATGCGTCTTAACAGTGCTGACAAAATTGTAGGAGCACTTGAGCCTGTCTGAGGCGAAGGAGTGCCAGCCACAGACTGTCTTGAACACTCCTAGTTTCACAGCACTGTTTACCGTACAGGACATCAGCTACTCGACATCGCAGCTCTCTGCTAAACTGTCACTTGCCGCTGGTCTGCTGCTAGATACCGTTAATAAAATAGCTGTGGAGACACTGTATTCAGCATAATACTTTATTTTCTAAATGAAATGTTTTGAAACAAATGTATATGTGACACAAAAAGGCAATTTATTATTTAGGCCGGTAAAAATATGCTTAACCCGGCGTTTTTGTTCTTTTTTATCTACCAGTCTTCTTGGCAGGTGAGACAAAAACTTTTCAAACACTGCACAGGAAGTAGATCAAGGGAAAAGCCATTGCTGGATGTAAATATTGCAGGAGCGCAGAGATTGAAAAGTGGCTGATAGCAATGCCACTCTTGTTCCAGTGGCATTTGCAGATTCTGGGTGGTATGTCACTGTTGTTTTTTGGTATGCCGCTGCCACTCTACTGGCTTATGGCATTTACAAACAGTATGTCACTGGTGTTCCACTGTAATGTAGCACTTCTTACTGACATTGATCAATATGCCACTGTTGATTAGGATATGCCAGTGCTGTGCTTATGAGCGACTTATCACGTATTAACACCATCCCCCCAATAATGATGAATTTGCTCTTGTTAGTAGTATGAATGTGTTATTATTTACAGGCCAGTGCAGTAAAGTGAATATTATATAGGTACACCAACATAATACATCCATTACTAAATCGTTTTGGGAGAAGATCAAAGTCTAGCCTGCTTTTCAGCTCCTCTGAAGGACCCACTTTCATGGGCCACATCATTTGGATACTCTGACCCCAGAATGATGAAACAAAATGAGAAAACGGCTTCCGTGTGCTTACAAATCTACCCAATTAATGTATTCAAAGGCCTAACAAATGTATTTCACTTTTTAAAAATTACCCTCACAAACTCAGGCTACAGCCAACATGGCGTTTATCATCTAAAGTCCATTGCAGCCCAAAACAGCAATGCTAACGTGGAATAAAAACACCGCGTAAACTGCGTCATTTACTGGTGCCCTTTTTACACACTTAATCAAAGCAGTCGTGTGTTTCCTTGCTGAGGTCAAATCCTGGAAATACAAACCACTACTGTATATAAGCAAGTAAGTTAAAGCAGGCGACTAACATTAAATAAGTGCGTGTTTGTCCTGTATGGATCCAGGTTAGCTTATGTCAACTACGTTGCGGCTAATGTTACATTTCAGCCCAAACACCTGACATGTTTGAGAGCCAGACTTCATTTTAAGACGTCATTTTAAGCAACTTTAACACGTCAAGACATGGCACCACCCGCGATTTAAGTGTAAAACGTTTTTCACAAGTTAGCTGTGTAGCTAGGTAGCTAGCATGCTGCTAACAACCTCAAAATACGGAAAATTTGGGCTGAAAAATAAAAAGCTACCATTAGCCCGCGACTTGGCTGGGTTTACTTGGGAATAATACGAACATTCGGTGAATTAAAACAACTCATAAGTTACAGAAATTAGCAAAGCCATATCATGCTAATAAATTACAACGTTAGCTGTAAAGCTAACAATACCGTTCGCTTAAGGCGACGTCTTGTTTACAACCAAGAGTGTCAATGTTTGTTGAAGGTACCGCTAAATACAGCACAGCTGAGCTCCAGACTGCGGCCTACCGTTACTGCAGCCGTGTTCAAAACTGCTGTTATCGGTGGCTACTTGTGTTAGCTGACTTAGCATTGTCGAAAAACAAGCTGCTAATGACATGACTTACCCTGAGCGTTGGCTGACATGGTGCAAGGCGCGTCCCGCTTAGAGTCTTGACTACAAAACTGGAGGCTGCATTCAATCTTTAGTATTTCACCATTTTGACGATGCAAAACGTGAGATTAATTTAGGTAGGCGCTTCTATGCAGCAACGATTTTCATCCACGACCAGAGAGCACGAACATGGCAGAGCTGTGTTTGGTAGCAATGATGCATTGTGGGTGGGAAACAGGAGCTCCCCCGCTCGGTTAGCTGCAGCAAGGCGAGCTGCCTGACAGGTGAGGGGAAAACACACACATCATGAATGTGCCAGGCACGCAGGTAATTACATGTATTAATATAATATCAGATGATACGTCTATTATACAACGGAATAGGTTATGTTTCCATAACCTACACATTCAATAAATTTAATGTCACTTCCACACTCATTTACCCCACTAATAAGACGGCTCTGACTATAAGATAAGATACTTTACTGTCCCATTAGGGACATTTTTCTTGGGCTCAGTGTTACTGTATCACTAATTTTCCAAACATACTTACCTACATACATACATATTTTACATCATTCATACAAAACAAAACAAAACAAACAAACAAACAAAAACACACGTACACACACACCACAATAAGACCAATGACATTGATAAAAACCACTATAGCTTATAAAACCAGGCAAATAATATTTATATTTCACCAAAATTGCACATTGTAGAAGGATATTACACATTTAACATACGACCAACAACTTATGTAGTGCACATGCTAGTGTAAACCATCTGTAGAGTGTTCTGTGACTATATATCGTTCCACCAACACATTGTTTTATTACTACTGTTTAAAATGTTAATGGATAATGGGACATTGGTGCCCAAGGCGAAATTTTAGACTGGAGCTCCCCAAAAAGTGCAGCAATAGTAGCCAACCAAAGTCCTCCCAGTCCTCCAGGAAAATAGGTAAGTGGGGGTCAAGGCACCATTCAATGAGTGTTTGGTGGAATGGCCTGAGGTAGCACATGAAGTCTGGTGGTTGTTAGATGAAAACTGACTGACCGGTAAGGCTTTAAAAATCAAACCAGATGAAAACAAGTCAATGGGGGAAAAGGAGAGGAAAAATGTTAAGAAGGAAAACAAGTGCATATTTGCAAAAGCTGCATATAAGCACACTTGTTGGTAAGAAAAAACAACAACAACAAAAAAAACATGCAGAAAACTGACTTCTGCTGACAATTAAGGTACTTTTTAGATTTAAAAATCTGGTAGTCCTATGATAGCCTATGAATGTCTCATAGCAATTGTTGGCACAATTAGTGGTTTCATTGTTTCATGATTCATGGTAGTGATTTTCATTTAATTCTGGCTTTTTGGCAGGAGCAGTATAAGAGATGGTACTTATATTGGATTTCTTATATATTAAGGGGGATATTATATATAATAAAATAGAATAGAATGGTAACTTTATTGACATTGATTAATTACAAATTATTCTGTTGGCTTATTGATTTATAGAAAAGAATGACAGACCATAATCAGGACACAAAGACTGCATAAGAAAAGTTCCAAGTTTAAGACTTTATCAGAGAGTTTAGAGTTTATCAGTGTGCATGCATAAAATGTTACTTCATAGAATAACTAAAGATTCAAATTGATATTTTGTATTTGATATGGATTAAGTATTATGCAGATAACATATTGATTTGATAAGATGTGCTCACAATTTAAACATTTAGGTAACATATAAACTGGTTCCATTTTCAAGTGTACTCAGCTGTACAGTTTTAGTGAGTGGGTCATCACCGTCATGTAGAATTGACTGGGGTTCATAGATTAGATGTACTGTAGATTGTTGTTGGAATGGGTTTTCTGATCAGCTCAGCAGTCAGATGAGTCAGATGAGTCATGATGAGGTTGACACATATGCATGGCCAGAACTTAACTCACTCTCACCACTTTCTTCACCATTGGATGGAGGTTTAATAGCACAACAGATTATTGCATCCATCAGATCTTGAAAATTGGTCAAAATTTTAAAAAATATGACCATTCTTGGTTTCCAATTTTAGTGTTACAACAAAGATGGCACATGTGTAAATGCTTGTCCTTTTCAAATCTTGTTCATTTTGGCTGAAATTCAAAACAGTGCTTAATCTTCATTCAAGTCACTCCTTTGATTTTTCTTCCCTGTAAGGTCAAAGCCTTTTTATCTCTGACCAAATTTTTTCCTCTCTTGCGCTTAAGTCTGGGAGTCAAAGTTGTTGTCTGAGTCTACAGCTAGACTACAGCAGAATCGTAACCCCCAAATTCCTCCTGGGCTGACAAACGTCAACAAAGACCCCGAGAGACACCAAAGAGAGGTGAGCAGTGAACTGAAGCCTCATTGTATTGGCTCATTATGGGGTCCCGCAGTGAGGAAGAAGCTATTTTGTAGCACCACAAGGTCAATATCTGAAAGCCAGGGCGATGGAGGGGATCAGCCGTGAGATTTTTAATTTGAGAAAGCGTAAAGGGACTTTCCTACTGAAAGACAGTCTGTGAATTGTAATGGACTGTGAGGATTAAACAGACAAGATGTTGAGTTGGCAAATGTTTTCTCTTTTAAAGAAATGCAATTCCAGCTCCCAGACACTTCCTTGTATGTCATGTGCTGCATCTGCAGGACGACATACAAGTAACCGTTACATTCAAGGTGATCAGACCAATATTTATGATAAAAATTACATGTGCCATCATTGAAATTCAATCAATAAATCTAATGAATATCTTAGTCTTATCATAGAGTCATAACTCTTGCATGAAATAAAATAATTATGAAATTATGAAATGAAAAATGCTGCTTCTTTTATAACATAACTTCTAAACTTTATAAAAGCCTGATGTTTCAGCCTTCAGCCCTTCAGCCAAACTCAGACATTTTTCATGCTTTGCGTACATGCATAAGCACATGTGTCCAGTTTATCTTTTTGAAATGAATGCAGGTGCAACTCATATCAATATCTATTGCACACCCTATTAAATATTCACTCTAAACAGCTGTTTCCAAAACTGTATAAGATATTTCTATGCTCCCTGGATTCACTTTCCCAGGAATTTTGATTTTACTTCCAAATAGATGTGAAAAGGGGAGCTGTCACACTCTATTATGGTGACCTCAATGATTCTGTGCCCTATCCAAATCCAGTGGTTTTCCATAACAATGCAAATTAAAGGGTGCAAAGCTGAAGGAGAGAAGACTTGTTATTTTCCACCCAAAGGACAGAGGTTCTTTACAACAAACTTGTCTGTACGCCTTGTGTAGACTACGCCTTGTGTAGACTTTGACAGAATTTTAATAGCAACTTGGAAGTTGCTTTGTGTGAGACAATCGGTTTTTGCTGTCAATTCATCTTGAGAAAGTGATACTGGAGCTGTAGGCCTGCAATAGATTATTTTGTGAGTGACGGAAATTTAATCGGTCAATTTTTCGATTCATTATGTATTGTGTTTAGCTGCAGACTTGCCCTGTCTGAGACACTCTGAGACTGATCTAGTGTCCAAGTTGTAGCAGTTTTTGCATTGACAGGAAGTAAAATGAATGTGTTACCATGTGGCCGTACCCAAGAACTGTTAGCTTAATACACTCCAACAGGAAGATTTGCTTTTGTTTGTGGATGTCTGGTTCCCCACACATGGGAGACTAGGGTTTGAATCATATTTCTTTCACTGGGTCAGGGATTAAAGCTTCCTAGTATCTTCTTAACAGAAAATCTATTTGATGAAGAAGAATATAAATTTAAAATAAACACACAGAAATTGGCGTTCATACTATTCATCCACATAAGTAGACAGAGACTTGAGTACTTGTGCTGCAACTAATAACTAACAATTGAATAAACTGCCAATTATTTTCTTAGCTAATTGCTCAGTCTATAAAATGCCAGAAAATTTGTTTAAAAAAAAACATTGTCACAAACCAGCTCAATGTATGTGACAATGAGAAGAGACAAGCCAAGTTCAAAATTACTTGAAGAAAATAATCTCATCACATGTTCCCAGAGCGCAAGGTGACATCTGCAGATTGCTCATTTTGGATGAACAACAGTCTAAAACCCAAAGATATTAGTTTTACCATCATTGAAAACTAGGAAAACCAGAATATATACCCATTTTAGAAGCTGGAACTACTTAATTTTTGGCATTAAAAATAACTTAAACAATTCATTGATTATCAAAGTTGTTGCGGATACATTTTCTGACGATCAAGTTGTCAATTTATCAAATAATAATTTGGCTGTAATTCACAGGCATCAATGGAGGCATCTTTGTTTTCCATAAAGTTGCTGTACACTGTATTTGTAGTCACCTGTATGTAAAGTATTGACATAATAGCTGTTTCAGATATCATTGACAATAGTAGCCACTGGCTTTGACTGAAAATAAATGGCATCCAGTAAGGAAAGGAAAATTTGTCAGGTTACTTTTAAAGCTATAATGTCACATTTATAGGCTATAAATCCATATTTATATTATATGGTATATATGATGGTATGATGTATATTTTACAAGCTATGAAAAATGCATCTTGACAATCTAATAATGTTTGATATGGTTCCTCTGTAATACATGATACCAAGCATCTCTGCCGATTTCCCAGTGAGAATAGGCTGCAGTCAGTGACCCACATCTCAGTGCAATGAACTGCTTAACTCAGACTGTTGTTTTATTCAGTGCACTGTCAACAGACGGGTGAAGAGGAGGAGAGGCGGGAGGTTATACTTATCGGCTGTTGTGATTGGCTGCCAGAACCAGCCTCGCTCTGCCATTGGCTCTCAGCGCTGTCACTCCGGATATGTTATCTCCGCTTCCCGCGCCATTCGGCGTGCACGCGCAAGACGAGCAGGCACGTAACCGCTTGGAGACCGTCTGGAGTGTGTCTGAAATTGATAAAATTGGAGATGGAGTTTTTTAACATCTCTTTGCTCATTTACAAGGAAGCCGTCTGTTGGAAACGGGAATTTCCTCTCTCCACCCGAAACGCCTTCGCCCATGAGTCGCCACGCTCAGCCCCAAAATAATTTTTAGATAAACGCTGTGAAAGTTTTTTTCTTCTGCAGTCTATCAGCAGACAGCTCTTTATGCACAGGTAGGTAAGGCAGGCGGCAGAGCAAGTTGCCTAACATACAGTGGATGCTGCAGCATTACAACACTGCCAAAATAACGTGTATTTGTGAATGTTAGCAGAGCGTTTTTGTTGAAAAAACGGCTTTAGAGCTTATAATTTAAATTATCCCGCTGTATCGTAACAAACTGTAAGAAGCTTGATCATTTTATGCCGTTAAAACAATGCGTGTGTTGTGTTTTTTTTCTATTTTATTTATAATTTCTTACACAGTAGCTATTTGGTTTGGAGACTTGACCTCATTCACACTACTTCAGGAGGATGCGCAGGTGACGCACCTTTGCTGACGTGAGGTTGATTAACCCCACGCGTGCTTAGGCTACCTGTTAACTCAGCAGGGGCGGATACCTGTCTTGTGGGCTCGTCACTTCTATTTTTTTTTTTTTTCAATTTGACCCTTTCAGCTGTCCTACCTGCTCAATTTATGATAACAAAACAATATATTTTTCAGGCACATATGCAGTAAACTAGTCTCTAAATACACATGTGGTTCTGAGGTGAGGTAATGTGAATCCTGTGTGAATTTTTCTTGTCCTGTCCTTGTTTATGCTCTGCAGGGGGACCAGACTTCAGAGTTCAAGAGGAGTGCACCATCCAGAAGGCAGTCTGAACCAGCAGAGAAAAGGTTGGTTTCTGTGCACATTGTGTGTTGAGACAGGAGTTGTATGTTTACTTTTAGGCTGTATAGGCTAAAGAGTTTTAGGGTGGAGTGTATGCTTTATACCAGACTGTGGATTTATTCATTTATAATGATTACATTTCCCCAAAACAGTTTATTTATATCTATTTTCTTGCCACTATTCACTTCAAACTCACACTTAAGTAGCTTCTAAGAAAGATTAAACATTTTCCACACTGTCTGACAACAACATCTACACGTATCAACATTTCTTTCTTTATTCTAATCTATAGCTAATAAAAAAAAATCTAATTTAATTCTAAATCTCTGACTTCACTATTACATCTTATGGAAAACTCTGCTTCATTTGTGCACATTCCCTGAAATTCAGCTGGAATATTTGGTAACCTTTGGCTCTTGAGTTGAATCCATTTTGAACAATGATTGTTCTCGTAGTTGAAGAGGTTAATCATCTCACTATTTCTCATCCAAATTGATCAGCTTTTTTCATTTCAAGGTGCAGAAATGGTTAAAAAAAAAAAAAGACTTGACTATCAAAGATTTGAACAATAAGTCAGAGTAAGTTGCGTGCCACAGTCCATGTGTACCTGATCTGCTGCTGCCTCAGACTTGTCTAGACGCTTTTGCTCTGTCACTGCAGTTGTCTGCAGACAGTGCAGTCATATGACTTGGGGAGCCTTCCTCCCTCCTCCCCAGTGTCTGCTCTTTTGGGGCAAGATGGCTGCTACAGCATTGTTGTTAGCCATGACGTATATGGAATTAATGTGATGAGGAAAAACATTGTTTCTTTCTCAACCACTGCTTGTCTGTCTGTTGTTGGGACACTTGGTAGCCATTTTGTCTGATTCATCACTGCCTAAGGCTTCTGGTGAATCTCAGAATGTTTTGAACAACCAAAATATCGCTGCTCGTTGTAAAAAGATCAGTGGTTGCTTCTTGTTTTTAAATATAACTTGAACTGGTTTTAAGCCTGTATCAATTTAGTATCAGTTGAGTATCTAGAAGCCCATCTTGTGTAGTTTCTACTGTATTTGTTACATACACAAATACAGGTATTTACAGCAGGTATATCAAAGATAATTACCTGCAAGACGTTTGAAAGAAATTGAAATATAATATATATTTATCTAGAATCTATACACACAACTACTCAGCATTTCTCAACATGCAGGGAGGCACATTGGAAAGGCAACAGTTTGGACACATAGTGTTTTATGCAGTTGGAAAAAAATGTTTTAATGGTGTGGAAAATGTAAAAAAGCAACTGTAAAATTCAGTTTGTATTTTTATATACTTTTTTTATTCGGTTGACTTTCGACTGATAACTGAATGTTACTGAGAGTAATGTAATTACTCTGATAAATCTGTGAAATACAGTACATTGCTTTACTCGACATTTAGGAGGGAAGGTTCATCTGTAATAGGTTACATTTTAGGTATTATTATCACTTATATCTTTGTTGCTTTGGACTTAATAAAGTGCTGTAATAATACCCAGTGAAACTTATCTTAATGACATAATTTCTATCATCAAGTAGTATGCAAGATTCTTCTTTTTACGAGAGATTTAGTATTAACAGCAACCTGCCATTTAGAGGATTTGGTGATGCACTACTTCTCTTATAGTAAAAGAATGCTTATATATTAAAATGTTGAAGCTTTTCATATATCCTACTAAGCACTGAGATGTGTTTTTTAAAAAGTCAAAGCAGCTGCAATGTTCTGTTCACAGTCCACTTTTTAGTCAGAGTACAGGCAATAATAACTTTGGCTACTAAAAGTGCTGCAAGCGTCAGTCTGACATTACAAGTTACTTTCACTCACTGAGTCTGTGATGTTTATCTGTTTGCCATATCAGTGACCAGCCTGGACAGATCTCTTCATTATCACCGACTTAGTGCATACTCGTCTGCTGTCGGGCAGCTTCCTTTAGTCTGGTCTTGTCATATTCCTTAATGGTTTTTGAGTGCTTGTTGATTATGTTTTCACTGGAGCGTACAGCCACACTTAAACATGCAGTATCTTTGCAGGCCTGTCCCAAACCTGATCCAGTGTCTGACAAAAATGATTGGAATTGCAATTAGAAAGGTAAGAAAGATGTGAAAAGCAGAGTTTCAGGGACATATATTTGTATCGCAGTAACTTGTTGCAATATCCACTTGTCGTAATCGTGCAAAATTGGCATTTTTTGGAAGTTCTGGATAATATATTTTATCAGAATAAGCATTTTTGAAAGTGTAATATGGCCTGCTTGCATTTTTGTTTGTTCTCTGCTACACAAAACATACAATGGTCTGTTTATTTGATGCTGGCTATGTGCAGTAGTATCCACATTTGTGAATGAATGAGAATTTATGATCATTGCTGCTTGCATACAGATAATAAACGCAAGCAATGCAATACTACCTCATAACAAAATCATCCCCAATTTACGCTGCTCTAATTTCATCTCAGCCGTTTGAAAGTTTATATATTAAAAATGAAATACATCACACGCATTATTTAAAAAGGTAAACTACTGCAATAATTATTGGTTGCGTCCTAGAAATTGTTTCACTGTCACTTGCGACCAATGCAACATTTTATTTATTTATTTATTTATGTATTGTAACTTTTTGACTGCAAATTGAGCTTAAATGTATTGTACGCCAAATGAAAACAAATGGAAAAAGCAAAACAACAATGATAAAGTTGTTTGACGATGTTTATTTTTCTTGCATCTCCACAGGAAATCCGTGTTTTCATGCAGCCTGTCATGCCTTCATGTCTTCGACGCTGGAGTGTGTTCGCCCACATAGTAAGATCTGTGTTGACCTGTTCATTAAAGCACATTTGGGCACGTTTAAAGTCGAGAAAAGCAATTCTAGGAATGCTTTAAGGTGCTGCAGTGAGTGAATGTGATTGCCTGAGGGAAATATCAGTCCACTGCACAGACCAGTATTTACAGAGGTTGAGCTCTGGCTTGCAATGCCAATTCTAGATGATATGATGCTGAGAAATGGCAAATCAAATTCAGTGCTGTCATTCACTCGTCAACAGCAATCATTTTTTATTAACACTGATTTTTGATCTCTTCATAAGATAATCATGGATATGGATCTCGTAACTTTCACTTGAGGCTTAGCCGGAAAATGCTGATGCAAGAAGGGCTCTGGATCTTTATCCTGTTTTTCTATTGGCTCATTGTCTCCACCCACAGTGCAGTCACGAGGTCTAACATCATGATGATGTCTGGAGAAAACAGGCTTTCATCTAGGCTCTAATGCTGCCTGAGCTATACTGAAAAGATTTTCTTGGGTTATTTCTGTGCACATACAGAGTAAAATCTGAGCATGTTTCAAAGCATTGCTCTGTACAAAAGCAGCACCTGCCATTGTCTGTTGTAAACGGTGGGTTGTTCATCCCACCAGCCTCTGCTGCGTAATGACGCATTGGTGTGGCATATTTTAAATCAAGGCTTTCACTGTATTTTAAGGAGTCTCCTGGCAGTCTGCCAAAACATGGGTCCATTTGCCTCTTCCCTCATAAGAGCACAACTGCACAGCTGTGACCCTTAACTGGTCCTATCCATCGATAACTCAAAGCCAGCAGCGTCCATTTTAGGTTTCAGGCAGTGGCGAAAGAAATGAACTGTAATGTAGCTCGTAGAAAAAGGGAATCTGAACTCTCAGCGCAAATCCTGTTAGGAACCGGGGCTACTTTTGTGGAGTAAACAAACTTTTCAGTGGAAGAGATTTGAAATTAATTCTGAACAAACGGGTCAATTTGTAAATTTCTGCTGTTGAATTGTGGTTTATGATTTATAGATTTAGTTTTTGTGAAGTGCTGCACGAAAAAAAATAATTATCCGGCTGACCATTTTGATTTTATCGTAAAATTTGCCTTTTTTATTTTCACAATTTTTACACTATCTCATGAACACTTTTGAGGAGATATTTAATATGATTTACCACAAATGCACAAAGACTTAAATAAAATGTTGAAGCAGTAATTAAATTCCACCCGTATAATAATATTTTGTAGTAAAATAATATTTACAGTATCAAGTGAAATTATTTGCGATTAAATGTTGTGTGCGATGCACAGTTTGTGCTATTTATTTAGTGTTTTACATTGCAAAAATTATCCAAGCTGTAGGTTAATCAAAAACATACGGTGGAGAGTAAGTTATGCAATGTGACTGGTAAAATATTTTCAAAAGCAATGAAAATATTTTTAGGAAGTATAGTATGCTTGTGTTTGATGATCTGGTTTTGTGTTTTGAATTTTTCACCAGGTGAATATTAAAACAATTATTAGTCATCAGTGTAATAACATTGTTTTACAGCGTTTATGAAAAAAATCATATCAAAAGAATACATACACAGTAAATAAAATAATATTTTCTTTCAGCGAGTCGCGCATCATAAACATTATTTAACACAAATATTTTTCACAGCAATAAATTACGGTAATATGTTTTGTAACTATTTTGTGTCTAATTTGTGCGATCATATACATATATTTTCATATTATTCAATTTAGCAAATATTGTTGAATTATACACAATGCATTTTTATCGTAATGTAATCTAATTTTATATACTTATATTAAATGTAATTAATGTAATTAAATATTTTACGCGTTATGTATATTATGCTTACTGAGAATTAAGGCAATTAAAGCGATACAATGCTGTATTATTTGTATGTTACATTGCATTAATTGAAAACTTGATATCTGTATAATGAAGTTGCATTGGGTGTAAATTAAAGTCAGCCCATTGCAGCACTTATATAAAAGTACTGTATATTGTGATGTGGAACCGCTAACTTGACTCAGTGAAAGGTTGAGGTGACCTTTACCCCCTTGAATACTTGTTTTCGTCCACTGTTAAGACCTCGTGTGAAAGCAAGACGGTGTTCTGATGCCACGTAACACAACAGTGGCTGTCAGTAACATATTAAGCTGGGCCTCTACTCTATTGCCACGAAAACAGAGAGAGAGAAAAGGCACTTTGGGTTTATGCATGTGTTGTGAATCCACGAGGGAAGGAAGCTGGTCGGAAGTAACAAACCTATAGATTAATGTCACATTGAGGATTTTGAGATTTTTTTTTTTTTTTACACACTCAAACCTGTTTTCCTTTGCTGATGTAACAAAATAAGTAAATCATGCACAATTAAACGCAATAATTTCAGCTGTTATTCAACTTGAAATCTGAAATTGAATAAAATAGAACAGTTATTCTTACCAGTACTTTAGCTGAAAAGAAACGCTTTCAACAACTGCATTTACTTCTAATATGTATGTCGATCAGTTATGGTTGAATATGTTTCCCTTAGACTGTAGTCATGATACTCTAATATTAGAATAACAACACGAGTGACTTGTTATTGGAGTGGATTTTGCCAGCTATCTTGTCTTCTGCTGAAACACAATTTCTGGGGTATGAAATTGATCTTGGGTCAACAGTAAGATCTTTGCCTGCAGATAGCATAGCTTTGTTTATCATTAAAACAACCAGAGTCACCACACCGCTTACTGAATTTGATTTTAAATTTGAGGTGCAGCCACAACATCAATGAGTCAACACATGAATATTAGATCCTCAGTAGAAGGGTGCACACTGACTATACTGTAAATGTACTATAAATTGCAACACTGTTGAAACATTATTTTTGTGCTCTGTGAACAGTAAGTAAATAACTTGTTTTCATTGACTGTAGTGTTTGAGTGTAAATTTTGTGTGCTTGCATTTGTTTCCACTGTTTGTGATCCAGCTAGATGTACACATGCAGCATGTCAGTTTCCCACTCTGCGGCGTAGCATTGACAGCTTCTGCAATACTTCCTGTTTTCATTTGTCTGCAAATCCACCACTGCCTTTTAAATGGAGTGTGCTCATCTATTACACCCTCATAAACGGTACAAAGAATGCTGTAGGCCTGGGTGACCACCGTTTGACTGCAGTGCAAGGCTGCATGCCTGCTTAAACTGAACAGCAGCCTGAACAAGTACTTACTTTCTGAGAAGCAACTTTTGGCCTGAGATGAATTTTCTGCTTTTTTGCTTAAGTCTTAACTTTCACTGAGTTCTCAACACATCAGAAATAAACATGGCTCTGGATTTAGGCCCTGCAAAATGATGAGAAGTAGCCCCCTTTCTAGTCTAAGTTATCATTTTCCAACAAAACATTTTAAAAAATACATGTACCCGGGCATTTAATATGTCATGCATTTCATACTTACTTACTTTACTTCTTTTTCAGAATAACACGGTCCACGTGTTTACAGTAAAAATGTCAAATATGTGTATGTTTGGACTTAATTAATTAACTAAAAGATGTTTTTTACCCTTTTACACAAAAGCTTACAAACTACAGTTGCCATTGGTCAGAATGGGTCAATATCAGTTACCTGCTCCAGGTCCTCCTTGCCCTCTGCTAGGATTTTACACTGTTCAGCTTTGATATGAAAAAGTGAAATTTAAGTGCATATTGTCCTTGTAACCCCATAGTTACTGCATAGAGCTTGACCAGTACTGGGTTTTCGAGCCTGATAGTATTTAGGAAAACAAAAAATGTTGTGATAATAATAAACCAGCAGATATTTGTTTACTTTGCGCACACTTTAATCAAGGATCCCTTAAACTCGGTAATCAAAAGTATGGCGTAGTTGAACAAGAAAAAGTCATTGCTCTTTCTAAACTGTAACATAATACTCATAAATTGCAGAGTATCGGTGTGAATTCCTATAGTAAAACGATAATCTCCGCTCAGCTATGATTTTGCTCCTCTTGACCATAAAAATGCTTAAATGAGAGTGTAGAAAAACTATAAAGTTGTAAATGCTTCATCCAAACTCTCACCTAGTTGAATCTCAGATTATAGCAGCAACTATCTTTAATGATGCAACCGGTTTAGCACAGGCAGATACACATCAGCAGTTGTGGACTGGATCTTGAGTTAATGGTGACAACCCAGTATTAATGTGACCAATAGTTTGGTGTAAATATCATATTCCGGATATGTGTGTAAAAGTTATTTCTCTCTATCGTTCTCATTTTTCGTCGAATGAGTATGTAAATACTAACATGCCACAGCATTTAAATTTTCCCACTTCAGGGGCTTTGCTGAAAGTTTCCTTCCAAGTCACATGTGTGAGACTTGAGGGTGTGCTTGCATTTTTCCCTAATTGGGGCTTATCTTAACACACCTGGAGTACCTGCTTTCACTTTGCCATTTGACCTTTTGTGAATTAAGATGGTAAGGCAGAGTTTGAGCACGTCGACCCTGCGGTACATCATAGCGAGGGGAGGCTGCACCATGACTAATTAGTAAATCTTACTTCTCTCTAAGGTGAAAAAAATGATTTCCTTTGCAGGGAGGGTAGGGGGTTGATGAGTAAATACCCACCTGCACCAAGTTGCAGTAACCTAATAAGTCTCCCTGGACTTTGAAAGTGAATATTTCATATTTCACTGATCTCTAACAGCTTTTCTGCATGTCTCATATTTGACTCTCCATAAGCCATCTAAGATGTGCAAAGGGGAAATACAGACTGCAGGATCTCTTTCCTGTCACACAATGGCGTGGAAAGGTCAGGCCTAATGAAGTCGGGGGTGTGACCCCTAGTATTCAGTGACTTTGCATGGGCCCCCATCCCACTGCTGCAACCATGCCGGTTAATCCCTTTTTGATCCTAATTGATAGGCATTAACATGATCCTTATCCAGGAGCTGTGTTTTGTCTTCCACAGCCCTTCTCTCTGGGTGTCAGTGACACAAAGTGTGAAAGCGTTAAACCAAATGTGAAATTGATATTTTTCATGTTTGTGTGCTTAAAATCTGGCTGTGTTTCTAAACACTCCCTCGAAAGTGCTCAGTGTTCAGCATTTGCCCTTTGAGGCTCTTAACAGGACTTAGCACATGACCTCTTGAATCCGACTGTGATGTGAATGGTACCAGCCCATTTCCAGTCTGTTTTCCTTTGAGTCCTTTTATCTTCATCACTAGGTGATTACTGCCTTTAACTGTTGACTAATTACCCTCCTTAAAATGTTTGTATTGACTTTTAAGTCAGGGCCCACGTCACTTTTATTTAAGTGCGGACATGGCATGATTTCCAAAGTGCAGGCAGTGTTGCAGTTGCTGGGGCTTTTTTAAAAAAAAGTATTTGTTACATCTGCAACATCTATAAAAACTAAATTGTTGTCTAATTGTCACGTTTGTGTATGATTCGCTTGGATTTACACTCTGGCCAGTAATAGCTGTTATTAAATATAGCACATTGTGATATTTCAGACACACTGTTAATTATTAATTTTAACATATTCCATCCTCATGATATGTCTTAAACTGAATTCTGTCCGAGCGATGACTGAATGGCACTAATGTCAGAAATGAGTAAACGATATTAAAGTCAAGACTTTTCATGAACCCCTTATATCTTGACAAACCAGTTGGCAAAGAAATAGTTTGATTTGTAATGGTATGACAATTATCTGCACTTTGGTTCTATTAGAAAATTAAGAAAGACTTGGATTCGTTTTTTTCTCTTCTGTCTTTTATTCAGATTTTGTGGTGAACACAATGAGGTTTTGAGCAATATTTGAGCCCCAGAATCAGTTTGTTTGATCTAAAAATGTTGGTATAAGCAAGTGTGTAGTGCACAATGACTTACTTTTGCTTTTAAATGCTTTTGAAGAGATTGAACAGAAAGTCAATCAAGTAAATGGTAACTTAGTCATGTTCAACTTGACTTGTGTTCAGTCTTAGAAAGACATTTAGTCAAGTCAGTCTGCTATCACTGTACAGTACCTTCAACAATTGATTTCATGTCATTCTTGTGATTTTCCTACCACCTTCACCATTACAGCAAGGCAAGTTGGAGTAAAAATACACCTTTCATAGCAATTGTTACCTTAAAAGACTAAAAATAATGTGCTTATAAGGCACGCTATATGAGAAAAGTAAAAAATTCTAAAATTGTAACTCTTGCAATACTTTAGGGATTTCTCTTCAGTGTGGACTATACATATGTATTTACCCTACATGCCTTTTTATAATATCTTGTTTATTATATGGATACATCGCATCTCTTCAAGAATAGTTGTCCATTTTCAAAAACATTAGATTTTTCTCTTTGCATGTGATATTTCAGTTAAAATGTTTCCTGTTTCCTCGTTTCTGATTTGATTTTCTCTGTTGTTTTGAAACATCTTTATGTTACTGAATGCTGTTGGGTGTTTTCTTAACATGATTAATTATGTAGGTGAACACTGACATCAAGACTAGATAGCTGCTCTGTAATGAGAGGAGAACATATTAGCTATTTCCCTCAACTGATGCTAAGCCACAATAACCTTTTAGTAAATTTTGTATGCTTTCTTTATGATGTCTAAACACTGATTAAGACAGTTTATGTATAAACATGCAGGTTTTCAGTCTTTTTAAGGACAACCATATGTGTGATTTTTTTTTTTTCTCTCTCTCTTTTATTAGCACACTCAAACCTGCACAATTAAGAAGCATTTCTTGCTATTGTGCTCAGCAGTGTGCAACAGCCCACTTTAGCTGGAAAATGCCAGGTGTCGTGTTGGTTCTTGTTGGTTTCACACAGTGACTCAAGTCCCTCCCTGGAACGCAGTATTCAGGTCTCCATAGGATTGGATGTTATTTCCAGCTTGTTTGTTGCAGTGAATAATGAGTACTCTGTAAGGCCTGATGACATAATTTGGTGATTGCTATGGAAAAATAACTAATTACGGAGCTACGAAACTACAGATTGGGACTACGCTGGTGTACTTCACTTGACTGGCACCACCTGCCCTCTATATGTCACACTCACTTCACTTCTCCCACAGTTGTGAAACCGAGCTGGTGTCTGCCAGTTATGTCCAACCCCTGCAGACACATGTGCAATGAATCAGTGGTGGGTTGGTCTTGATAATTCTATTGTTATTTAGATTTTCTTTGCCCATAAATAAATAATTAGTAGTAGATCACACACAGGATGGAGATTTTGGTGAAAGAAGGATTCAGTATTAGCAACTGGATGGGAACTCCCCTCAGTGGGGAAGCTGAGAGTCAGAGTATCGGAGAGAAAGTTCTGGAAATATTTGTCTCTGTAGGCCATTTATAGTACGTGTTTGTGTGTGTTTCTTTGGAAAGTATTTGTGAGTTGTAGCTTGACCTGCTGGAACTTATGTTTTCTTGAGTTTTGCATCTTTTTTTTAAAATATTCCTCTAAAATGTGTTGGGAATAACATTTAGCTCATTTAGCACAACTTTGCTCTGCTCTCAGCTCTGGCTATGGTGGTGCATCTCTTTCCTTTGCATTATTTTTTTTTTTCTCCACACTACCTGCTTGAGAAACTGGCAACAGAGTTTATGAATATAAAGTAGTATGCAGTATCCTGTTTAAGAGCTTTGAAAAGCAAGTTTTAACACGATTGCCTGTATTGCACTGGTATAGCATGTTCAAATAAGTTAAGGGATTTTCTAAAATTGTCATGAGTTCAGGTGTATGCACATAAGGTGTCAACCCATGATGTGCAACTGACTCCCACGCATTTAAAGCTATGTTTTACTTTTGCCTGATTCACCAGTATATTTACCAATGAATTCTTATCCTGCAGCGTGCTCACCTCAACAAAACTCCACAAAAAGTCTGACTTCGGCTGCCCTTTTCTGTATTCTCTTCTGGTATACAGGCCTTTTTTCCTGACTGTTTTTTATCAATAATTACAAGGCCAAAGAACTTTCTTGAGAAAACAAAGAACAAAGAAAAACAACAGCAGCCACATCAGTTTGTGTGTGTGTGTATGCTAGACTCTCAGGCTAAAGGTACCAAAACAGGTTCAAGTCTGCAGCATCATCACAAAGAACTGGGACAACAACTGACTGTCCGAGCCATGTTTGTGCATTTCAAATCCTGATCTGAATGCCAGTCAATACAGCAGATCTTCAGCATTATGGAGCAGTAAAATGTGTCAGTGCCTCATCTTTGAAGTTTAGGACTTTTATGTTCTATTGAGAAAAAAAAAAAAAAATTAAACCTCTCCTTTTCTACTTGAGCTGTATTGCCAGAACAGTAGACTGAGCACCTCATCTGCTTCAGTTTATTCTCTCCATATTGGTTTTACTGTATATGATCTGCTACTGCTAGAAATGACACAGATGGAAAAAAATCAGATGTTAAGTACTCGCAGGATGTTGCTCCATCACAGCAGGGATAAGAAGAGCTTGTTGTCATGTGTGAACTAGCTCTTTTAAGACATTGAAGTCTACAGTAATTTCCACTCTTCTCAGGATATAGCTGTCAAAAATCATACCAGTAGACTGTCATTCTCATTCATTTCATTTTTGAGAATCAGTTTATTAATCTGTGCCATTTGACCACTTTTTGTCTACTTAGATGTGCATCATTTATTGTGTAATCACAGTTTTTTTTGCATATTTATTCAGTTATTTAACTTCTGTCCATGGATTTCACATCTATATGTACTCACTAATATAGGGATTAAAAAAGAATACAAGAGCTGCAACTAACAATTATTCTCATCATCAATTACTCTGCAGATTACTTTCTTGATTAATTGAACAATCGAGTCTATAAAATGCCACAAAATTTTGGAAAATGCCTATTAAAATTTCCCCGATCCTAAGGTAACATATTCAGTCGCTTGTTTTGATGACCAACAGTCAAGAATATTCAATTTACAATAATATAAACAAAGAAAAGCAGTAAATCATAACAGTTTTGAAGCCGGAACCAGTTGATGTTTGGCATTTTTACTTGGAAAAATGACTCAAATAATAATATACTGTAATATTTGCCGATCAAATTCCTGTTGATTGATTAATTGGTGGACGGATTGTTTCAGCGCATAGAGAATACAAAAAGTTTTGACCCTGCATTTGATTTATATTGAGATTTCAGATAAGAGGAAAAAATAAAGAATGAAGCAAGAAAACAGAAATTGGGAAAAAAGGGGGTAAAGTACGACCTGTAGAAGGTGACTAGTTAGAAAGTAAACATTTTAGGAGATTAACTGCGTCCACCTGTTAGTATGTAAAAAAAAAAAAAAAAAAAAAAAAAAAAATCTTTGTCATGTCAGACAGCTAACCTGGGATGCTGTATGTTTTACATTTCAGGGAAAGTTAAAAAGATATTAAAATGTCCTTGAATTTCAATACTTAAAATAAGAGAATAAGAAAAACTTCAAACAATCCTCTTAATGTGCATGAGTTACTTTGAATATTCTATATGTCCTAATTCTACCTGCAATATGCATATATCACATGATTCATTAAAAAGTTATTTTGTTCTGGCAATACTTTTAATTCAGATTTCTTAAATCCTCGATATCTACTTTTTAGGCCGGTTTGACAGATCTACCTGAAAACTTGAATATGTACATTAATTTAAAACTGAATTCTGCGCTTTAGGTGCCAAGGTTGATTATATGAACTGTAATCCTCCTGGGTGAAGGTATAGACTTGAGTTTTAAGAGATGATGGGGAAGTGGCTCGTGGTCCAGGCTTCCCTATCTTTACTGGTGGATAGTATGATAGATTTGTTAGATGAACCTCCAGATATTGAGAATCCTTTAGTATCAAATTTAGGTCTAAACACATTTTCCCACTGATTTGTAGCTGTTAAATTATATATGTGCAAACATTATGTTAGGTAGTGCAGGTTGTTCTGTTCTCTTACACAGAACTTCTTCCCACATCACAGTTGCTTGGCTTGTGCCAGTCAGGAGCTGAATTTAGATTTTTAGCTTTGTTCGAAAATCAGTTTTCATAGCAAAGCTGGTAGTCCCATATGGGCAGGCTACTCAATCTAACTTCACTTCTCAATGCTGCACATTCACCTTTCTCTTGACAAAACCATTCAACATCAAGGGCAGCATCACCTTTGCCACTAATGAGGTTGTTTATTTACCAAATTTCCTTGTGGACTTAAACTGTGAGAGGAAAAACAAGCCATGCATAGCAGAGCATATAATCAGCATTAGCAAAACAGCTCCAAAAGCTCCAAGTTATACATTTTGTGACACTGTAACACCATGTAGCTTACCTGAAATGCCTGCGCGTTGAACATGTAAGCCTTTCAAAAGGGCTGCTGAAGTGAACAGACCACATTATTATATCCTGAACAAAGTCGTAGTAGATTTTAAATTGGACATCATCTTCAAAAGAAAGAAATGTCCTCAAATGGTGTTTCCTGGGATGAGCACTTTTAAGGCTTTTATTTAAAATAGGTATATACCTATTTTAATCAGCTACTTTAAATTCATTTCATGTCAGGCTTTCAAAAACCCAGATGATTATGTCAACAAACCAGAGCCAGTGACTGATAGCTTTACCAGTAATGTCACACACATAGCTTTGACAAAGAAGACTGGGCAAAGGTTGAAAACTAACTAAATGACAGACATAAAATGTGCGATGTACAGGGTTGCAAATACTGCCAACTGGTAATCAAGCAAATGTGACACCTGTGTTGCAGCAATGCTGATTTACTTACATCAGAGTTAGTTAGTCCATGTATTGGCTTTGTTAGTTGTGGTTATGCCTAATGTATGATGTCTTAAATTATTCAGCTTGATATCTATCGACTGTTTTGTATTAAAAACTCAAAACTTTCACATATTTTAGTGTTTTTCTAATAATTTCCATCAAAAATCTAGCCACGTGGTCCACTGTGCAGTTTAAACTGCTGAAGAGCCTCTGGGCATTAATAGTTTGCAATAATAATGATGTATGTGTGGTTCAGCTGAGGGCTGTATTCTCTGTTTGGTGCACAGCAGAATTCCATTTTTACTTAAATACGTCAATGATTTGCAGGCCTGCTCATCAGAGCCCACGTACACGGCTTTATTTGCTGATGTAGATTGGGTCCAAATCTCTGCGTAAATGTGCGAGGCTTTACTGTATGTTTGCTTATCTGTCCAGCCATCCCATCTATTCAAACAGCGTTCCTTTCATTTAAGGCTGTGTGCTGGCTGGGCTCTTTTTTTTTTTTTTTTTTTTTTTTCCTGGGACCTTTTCTGTTATTTTGGGACCAGATGGCGAGGGGCACGGAAGCGCCTCTTTTGTCCGGGCGCCTCTGTGAAAAGAGTCTGTCCTCCCTAATGTAATCAGTGGCACCGGAAGGGTCCATTTTGGGCTGTGAAAGAAGACAATCGGGTCTGGTCACGTCTAGATTACAGAAACGCAGAGTTCATCTTCCGACCCTGCCCCCTCTGACCAAGGCCCTGGCATGGAAGATCCTCATCTTTGATCAGTGGAGGGTGGAGGTGCTGATCCGACCTCACGAGGGCCAAAGGCCACCCCCCCCTTGCCCTGTTTACCCTGCACTTGGCTACTGCTGACACCTCCTTCCGGAAAGAGCCAGGGGGTGGTGGGTTGGTTTGGGCATGGGGGGGATACCATGACCTGTCTAGACACCGTTGCTTGTTGCCCTGGTGTTGCCAAGGGGATATAATGAACTTTGACCTCAAATGTAGTTGGTTAGGAGCCACTTTGGTCATCCAAGGAAGACATTTTTTTTCCTTTTTAATTTTCAGGGTTGGGGGTGGGGAAATGAGGCAGTATGGATGTGACCCACATAATACACAATCTGCTTTGAGGGACCACAAGCATGACTTTGCTGGCAAAATTTTCTTTTTTTAAAAAAAAAATTCCAATAATTGTGTGACATTTTCAGTTAGGTTACAGGAAAACAGACAGTTGGACAAGATATAGAACAATATTGCTGACTAATGTGATTGATACGACCTTTCTGAGAATTTTGTTTGTTTGCTTTTAGTTCATCTGATCCTACGATGACACTCTTGGAAGGAGGACTGATTTTGTTTTTAATTTGTGACATATTCTAGCTCCCAGGGTGATGTTGCTTTTGACTCACGGTTGTTTTTTTTTGAATTTGATACATTTTTGGACCTTTTCTTTCTCATGTGCAGTAAGTAATCTTTAAGTTTGAAATAATGTTATGTGTTTTATCTTGTTAAATACTATATTTAACATGTAATTTGTAGGTAAAACAAAGAAAAATATTCTTATTTTGAGTCAGTATTCTTCACATTGTAGACTCTTTCTGAGCTAGTCTTACGTTACAATGTTGAGCTAAAGACAGTTTTGGATGGGCATAAACATGTGATCTATTTTTATTGTTTTATCTTTATAAAATTGTGATTTTTATATTTCAGCAGATGAAAGTAATGTGCGGCATACTCTTCTGCTATTCTCAATATTTACCTCTCTCTCTTAACCTGTACTTACGCAGAGCATGTATGTACATAAAGTAAGTAAAAAGACTGAAAAATATTAGGGATTCGTGAAAAAAGTGCAGTGCAGTGCTAATCCAAAAAAACAAAGTGCAGAAACCAACAATATGACGTACAGTAATGAGGAGTATTTGGGACATTTCCTTCTCTAGAGTCTAGAGTATCTATAGAAGTTCTTGCAAATAATCTGGTTGAAGTTTTCTCTGGCTGCTTTCAAATTGTCAGAGGAGCGTAATTAGTATGTTTACACCTAAGAGAAATGTTTCGTGCAGACAGAGAGATATTGTTGACATTCTAATTTATCACATGTAATACCTTGTCCTTTACCTACAGTCCCCGGTTTTGGCCTGAACCACAACATAGCCTAATGTGTGAACTGGCTTTGATGTTGGGGCTGTTCCTCTGGAGTGGGTGTAGTGATTCCACCATCATGGCCGCCACCACAAACCCCGCCCTCTCGCCTGCCACTCAGGAACAGTTAAAATGGCAGCATGCAGCAAAATGAGTGAGAGGGAGAAAGAGAGAGACGCCCACTACTGTGAGCTAAGGCACGGTCGACTGAGCCATAGCTCGCCTTGTATGCCAACTCAAACTGAGATGATTATTTTTTTGTGTATAGTCGTCCGAGTACGATGTAAGATACAAAGAAGTGTTCGCAGGTAGAAAGTGCAAGAAATCAGTGAGGGGTTTACCTCTTTTGTCATTGATTTATCCAAAATCAGTAGTTGACATTAGTCCTCTATTTTCAGCCACAATTTGTCCAAATATAGACCCTGATTTTTCTATATATTCTTATTTTAATAGATTGAGTTGAAAAAATGTAAATTCATCCGAACATCATTAGCGAAACCTTGGCTCCACTATTTCTTATTGTACAAACGCAGCCAAACAGAGATCATCTATGCTAAATATGCTTTTTGGGATTCAGTGTGACCCTTACTACAATTTAAAGATAGAAAGTGCTAAGATTTTTTTTTAAACTCTTCACCCAGGTCTTTGCTGAGCTGCCATTTTATTCTCCGAATTATTGGTCGTAGCTCGGCACAATGGGAAAGAGCGATTATCACAGAATTTTCTGCACTGTGGCTTCATGATGTGAAAACAAGCTATATTTTTCACGCACTGTATATGTTTCTTAGTTATAATAAGTCTTAGTTAAGGTTGTCAGCATTAGCCACCATATAATTTGTATTCTGCAGTGGTGCAGTACAGTATTTCAGTGACTGTATTCATTTTTAATGGAGAAAGAACAAAGTGCTATGATCAGTGATCATTGAAACCCTTTGCTCTTAGTCAAACAGCCCTATGCATGTGCTTATTATGTCATCTAATACCAATTAAAGGCTATACGCTACAGCAACCCAATGCTGTTTCAATGAGCTAGAGACCCATTTAAAATGGCTCACAGAGCGTAGATGTGTGTATCCAGTCTCAATAAACCATCCGAAATGAAGTATCACACCAATCATTTTAAACCTTTTGCAGGTATGGCTGCTACTTCATAACAACTTTATTGCATGGCACTCCACATCCAAACTGCAGGGTGGAGAATTTTCAGGTAAATGTCCAAATCATCTATTTTTAGGTTTACATACTCGCACTGAATGAGATTTTGTTGTTGGCTCTTGGTGTGAATATGTTCTTTCCCTCTCTACAGTGTAGAGAGCTGGTGGTGGACTAGGAGGAAGATGTCATGCTAAGGATGGGTTTTGGTGATGATGTTGATGCAGCATCGAGCTCTCACTTTGTGCCTCTGTCAGCTATGATGCGTAACCACAAAGTGAGTGACAGGCCAGTCCCCGGGGAGAGCAGGGGGCCTGAGGTGAGTCAGATGTATCCTTGACCCTGTCTAGCTGTGTGTCAGCAAACAACACAAACTCTGTAAAGAAGGCCAGAAATGGCATGACTGTATATTGTACGTCTTCATTTAGTATGTAGAAGAAGAATGCGGGAATCATTTTTCAAGAAACACAACCACCTTGATGGTTTCTGTTCAAGGGATTTGGTTTTCAGTGCATATACTCCCCCAATTTATGAATAATGAAATGATAATGCAGCATATCATATTACAGCTGATATCTTTGCTTGCATCTGTGTTTCACAACAGGGTACTGAACATTTTACTCTTGGCTTTGTGATATTGTTAAGAGCCTGTCTAAAGCAACATCGATTTTGGTTTATATTCAATAAAAAATATGTTTACTTCAGTGAAATACAGATCAAGCATAAAATGCCCAAACTCAGGTTAGAACTTTGAAAAAAGATGTCAGAGAAAAGTTTTATATGTGTCAGTCTGTGGAGTCAGGACTTGCTTTTAAAGCTTGTTTTATAGCAAATGTTGTAGCTTTGTTGCATATGCTTATTTTAGCTCAGACTTTGCTTATATTTTAAGATGCAAAGCTGTCAGAGTTTAAGGGTGCAGAAAGATATGTGCCACTAAAACTTCCAATACTTAATTACTGAAAATTCAAAGCTTGAATTTGAGAAAGCATTCATTAGGATACATACTGTACATGATATGTGGCCAGACAACGGAAGAATCATCTGTGCTTGGTGCCTGAAGGTGATCAAACTTCACAGATAATGTAATCAGAATTAGAAACGTTTGTAAAACGATTATGCATGTCTGGGTATTGCTTGATAAAATGACTGGCTGATCAGTGCTAAGTAAAACTTTCATCCAACCCAAATGATCAAGAAATTTGTGGAGAAACTGTGAATTGCAACTTAACATGAGTCTTACCTACACAGTACTCGGCTTGTTGTAATTGGCTGTAAAAGCCATACGACATGGAAAAAAACAAGACGTGAAGATGTGCTGCATTTTGCACAAACTATAGTCCGAATACTGGTACTATCATTATGCTTAGTGCTGAAACAAGTAGTTGATTAATCAATGGATTAGTTAATCAACATAGATGAACAACAATTCTGATAATTGATGAATGGTTTAAGTGGTTTATCAAGTGAAAAGGTCGAACGGTTCCTGTTTTCAGCTTCTAAACTGAGGATTTGCTTCGTTTTACATCATGGAAACACTTTAAATCCCCTGATTTAGCTTTTATAAACACTGTAGTTTTAAGCAGATATAGGTGTTAAAGTATTTCTCAAGAACTGCACACATAAGTGGAGGGTGGTGTATGAACAGATAATGAATGACAATATAGTAGAACACAGTTGTAATAATATAAAATATGTCTCCATTGGAGAAGTTATAACTGATGACAAATATTCTGAATTAAAAACTTAAATGTCCTTATATCTACTTATAACTATTAATTTGTTATAAGCATTCATTAAATGTTTACATACTGTTTATAAATGCTAAATAAGGAGATGTAAAGTAAAGTTTCACCTATATCATGATGAATTGAATATCTATGGATTTCGAGCTGTAGGCCGGACAAAATAAGCCATTTCTAGCGTCACCTTGGGCTCTGTGAAATTGTTGTGTGCATTTTTCACACATTTATGCCATTTTATAGCTAAACAAAAAATCAGTTAAGGGAAGATGTTGCCAACAGATACACTGATAATGAAAATAATTGTCAATTGGAGACCTAATTGTCTTAAGCATGAACATGAAGTTATAAATGAACAAAATCTGTGGATGTTTCATGGGTTAAAATAAAGATGAATTGTTCTGCTTAGTGAAATATACCAGTGAAATATATGCTTCCACTTACCAGAAAGATAACATATCAGTATATGATGTTGAAAGTTAGTTATCATAGTTTTTTCATAAGTACTTGTTGTTTGATCTGTTGTCCTTGTGTCTCAGTGTTCAGTCTCAGTGTAACAGTAAGCAATTTTACCAAAGCCGTAGTCAATGTTATATCAAAAGCAATCTGTAAAAAATCGTGATTGAACTCAAAATGTAACTGAAATAATTGATGCAACCTGTGTCATCATTTGAAGTAGAACGAAAGCCAATTCCTTATGAACAGATATTTCCTATGATGTTTTCTCATCATTGTTTCTCCCTTTTTGCCACAGAGTAAATAAACAAAAAAAAAAGAAAAAACAAAGATTAACTGTCATATTTTGTGATACATCCACGATTCAGCCAATGTAGAGCAGAAACATTGCTGGTCAAAGCACTTTATAAACCACTTTGTGAAATTTAATGCCATGTTTTAATTCAATGCCACTGAGCAGAAAACATTCCTCTTAAAACCAGACATGGTAGCTACATGGGAAAAAGTATATGGATGTTTTTTTTTTTTTTCCTGAATTTCGTTAAGTGAACAAAAAGAATCTTTATTGAAAAGTCTTGCATCTTTTTTTTCAAGGGTCACTCAAACACGGTGTGTGAAATGAGAGTTGCCTGGGTGTGACTTTTCCAGAAAGCATCCGCTTGCTATTGTCTGCCTAGTCAACTTCTGCAGGCCCCAGCGCCCTGACTTCCATACATGAGAGATCAAGGGTTACCAAGGTGCTTTTGAGAAAGAAGGGCTCAGTGTGAGAGGGGACAAACCAGTCCACAAAATACTAATTTCCTTTGCATGTTAGGTGCCCTAGTGGGGATTCAGACGGGGTCACTGACACAGCCACTGGGGTTGAGGTTTTTTTTTTTTCCATCGTTGTTCTTAATGAGAACTTTTCAGTGGCTTTTGACTTGCTACGTATCTACAGCCTGTACAGTATGTAGCTTGATAATGTGCCTGAGTTTGCCCAAAAGAAAGTTTGTTCAGTCTCTGGCTGTTTATCCAGTGCCAGACAGAGGCACCTCATGTAGAAAAGGTAAAAGTAGTTCTGTCCACCTCTCATTCTTGCCAAAAAGTTCAGTCACTGAGCCACGGCATTAACTTGTATTCTAACAAGATTAAAATATATTCGTCCTGGGGATTAGCATAGTTAGGTGTCCTTTTGCCTCTTTTTTTCCTGCACTGGTGCGGTGACAGTGGGCTTTGATCTGTGTTGCGAGGCAAGAGTCCTGGCTTGGACCTAGCCATTCGAGTGCCAAGTGTGAAATTGGCCTGATGTCATCCCCATTCTTCACCTTTTACATCTTTCACCACTTTAATTATGTTTCCGCCACAAAGCCCAGGCACCTCTGAGCAGATTCCACTCTGGCCGTAGGAAGCATTTAGAAACTGTGGGTAAATGACACAGTAGGGGAGGGGGAGGATGGTAGGAGAGGTCATAGCAGGATGGGGCCCTTTTGTGTTTAGAGGTAGACATTGATACTTTCCTGATGTGTCCTCCTCTCACTTCCATTTTACAACATGAGAACTTTCTGAAATTGTCAGCAATACTCCAGAATTCCAGGCATGTTTTTTTTTTTTTTTTTTTTTTTTTTTTTTGCATCCTGTTCTAGGAGAGTTGTTTATTTCTCAGGGTTATCTACTCAGATTACTGATGATTTTTACTGTCATACAATTCGGTATCATGTTTAGATAGAAATGCACGACTTTCCTGTCGCACGAAGTGGTTTCGAAGCCCCAACCCTGCACCACTTCAGATCACTTGACCACCTGAATCTCACTTTCAGAGATGGGACAAATCATTCTCAGATAAAAACCTTTTGTTCCAGGAGAATGTGCCCATGCAGCCGTACAGCTTTAGCTATTGTTCATACATTGGTGTCCCTATCTGAACTTCAGGGAGCTTCTCTGCCTGTGAATATTTTGATGAAGGTTCCTATTGATGCGCTGAATGAAGGACCAAAACAACAGGGATATGCGTGCTTGAGTGTGCGAGCGGATGAGTGCAATGCGAGGTGGAAGAAAAATGAATGAAACGTGTTGGTGTGTGTGTGTGGGGATGTGTGCGTGCCAGGCAAGAATAAAATAAAACCAAGTGATAGTAAGACGTGTGTGTGCGTGTGTGTGTGTGTGTGTGTGTGTGTGTGTGTGTGTGAGAGAGAGCGAGCGAGCGAGAGAGAAGGGGAAGAGAGAGTATGAGTTGGTGAGTGAGAAAGCTCTGTGTGGAGAATGGGTTACCGAGGGGCGGGAGGGGGAAAACCAGCCACCTGCAGCCATGACAGGCTTTGACCTTCATTGCTCTCTCTCTCTCTCTCTCTCTCTCTCTCTCTCTCTTTCTGTCTCTCTCTGTTTCTCACCCCCTCCCTCCCTCCCTCTCTCTCTTTCTCCCTCTCTCCTTTCCACTCCCATTTCTGGATAGAAGCACAGGCTCTTTTGAGAAGCTGCAAGGAAGACTGACCGTCGTGGAGACAGTGCTGGGAGCAGCCCTATCTGCTCTAATGCTAGTCACTGGCCGTTAGACATGGCGTTCAAAGACTAGTGGTGCAAGTATGGAAATGCAGATAAGGCATTGTTGAGGAAACATGCCTGGGAATTGTTCAAGGCTTTCCCTTGCATAATGTTTGGCTGCTTTTGCAAATGTTTTAATCTCAAAACCCATGAATTTGATCCTCCTCGAATCTGATCCTGAACCGCCCATAGAATGAGTGGGTGTTTGCATGGAAACGATTGTCATGCTATTGAAATTAATGTTTGTGATCACATTTGTGAATATTTGACATCTGGCAACATTTAATTAAAACTACTATTGTATGTATTTCTGTTTTCTAAACACTTTTCGCTAGAAATGCATTAATAGTATTTCCTGCAGAAGCTCAGCATTGATTGAAGGTCACGTTTACTGTTTTTGTGACAAGATTTGAACCCTGTGCCTCATATAAAGATGTCGGAAACTTGTTTTTGTATAATCTTCAAGGTTTATTTACTCTTCTTTTGCACTTTTCTGGAGGCAGTTAATTACACAATTAATACATGATACAAATTATGTACATTTATACCAAAGAATACTTCCAACATAAAATAAAAATAGCATTGTATTCTACAACTCTGTGTTGTAATTTTATTTAAACATGTTCATATATAGATAGATATACGCTGATGAGTAAATTCATAATGTCGTACCAGCAGTTTTCATAAAGGCATTAAACTTGAATAGTCTGCATTTGAAGTAATACTGCTTCTCTGATTCGGCACAGTTCTGTTTCATAAAAAGTTCACACTTGAACTTTAAGGCAAAGTGTGTTTCTGTTTGGTGGATTTTAATTCACACACACTTTTTGCAGATACACAACAAAACACTTTGAAAGGCAAAAAGTCCACAATTTGGTATGGATACAGTCTAAAACTTAGCTCGATCATACTTTTGTCGATAAAGACCAAAGTTTATAAACACAGTTATTTGCCCAAGTACAACAAATTGCAGCTTTCATGCAAAAGGCCCCATAAACTATTTTTCATTCACAATAAAAGAAAACAAAAAGAAGTTATTGCAAGATAAACAAGCAGTGTAAACACCTCAGATATCTACTCTAAAGCAACACTGGTCATTGGATAGATTTTTTTCTCAATATAATCTATATAAATACACATATGAAGTCCTTTCAACAACGATAAGAGATTTCCAACATTTGTAATACAGTCACTGACGGATTTGCCTTCTTTAATGATATATGGATATGTAATAAAAATGTATATAGAGAAAGATTTAACAAGAACATCCAATAACCTGCATTTATAGTCTATGCTCAAGAGTGCGCAAAATGGTTGTCATCATTGTCTTTATGCTACAGAGTTGTTTCTGTGACTTTATAGGCAGCATTATAGCCTTCAATTCATTTAGCTACAAAACATGATTGATATTGCTATTTAAAACTATAATAGCTGCACTGATGCATTGGTATAACGAAGGGAACACGCGCATAATTGTTTAAAGGCTATGAGGCGACCACATACATATAAGCAAGGCCTAACTTCGCTTTTTAGTTAAGTGGCGTGTTAGAAAAAAAAAAGCGCTCCCTCTCTCAATCACTTAGGTCTGTACATGATAATAAACTGTTCCTGTGATTTTTTTATTTGTATTTTTTAAAAACGTATCAAAATTCATAGTCTGCCCAATTAGGTCTGCAACTGACACTCAAAAAGCACCTCCCTCTGTCCATTTTTACATCATAAAACAACCAAGAAAACCAACAAGCATGGAAATAAAATCGTGTTAGCATTTATTTAAATTCACAGTAGCCTGGATGCAGCAGAAAAATATTCTTTGGACTTAAGTTTGTTCACCTCACTGACAAGATCGAAACGTGCCAGTTAGTTAAAATGTAAAATGATGACAATCATGGATAGCAGTATAGGCCTATATAAAATGAAGTGTAAGCATTTGTACCTCCTGGGGGGGGCGAGAACGACAAACAATGAAAACATACCTTTATACAACATCTTTTATAGACGTGATATTGCAGAAATATCTCTCTCTATTTTTTTAAACAATTTATGCTGGTATACTCTATACACTGGCCCTTTATTCAATGAAATTATTGCATTGTAGGCTTGATTAAACCTCCCATATAACGAAAAATCACTATAATATTCCTATAGGAACCTATAGAGACCTATGATATGATTAAATATTCCTGAAGGGACCCAGTTAGTCCAGCGACCTTATTGTTCCTTTGTAGTATTTTTTAAAATATTTTCTAGGGTTGTAGGGACCCATCTGTAGTAGGTCAACATTGAGTAATAGTGACTTTATGGTATTTTTATCTGCTGTTGTATCATTAAATATTCCTGACTTATGTTGTGATACATCTGTAAAAAAAAGAAAAGAAAAAAGAAATCTATCATAGGATTACTATAGGTTCTTTTTCGTCAGGAGGCTGCTGTTACTTCTCTGGAAATCAATCGCTGTCTGATTTTTCATCTTTCGACGTGACGGTGGCGTGATTGTACAGTCCCTGTGCCATCAGGTGTAAGGCCAGACTGTTTTTAGTGCCGCTGGACTTCTTGATTTTGGCCCTCTTGTTCTGAAACCAGATCTTGATCTGGGACTCGTTCAGGCCCAGTTCCTGCGCCAGGTTCTGCCGCCTCTGCTCGGTCAGATACCGGTTTGTCTGAAACTCCGATTTTAGTCTTTGCAGCTGCTCTGCTGTGAAGGCCGTCCGTGGTCGCTTGTCCTCTTTGCTGGTCGTTTTCTTCTTTGGTTTGCGAGATCTCGGCCCTGTAGTGTAGGGGATGTGGGGGGTGGGGGGTCACAGACATACAAATGTGGTTTATGAGTATCCAAATGTCGGTCAGAAATGAGAATAGCTTATAAACGTTTATCTTCGTTTAGGCAAACAGTGTCATAGCAACTTTAGACCCAGCACATGCATGGCTTGATTACATTTTTCCAACTTTGCATTTAGGTTATTCAAATGTATCCAAACCATGTGCCGTAAAAGGCTAATTTAGAAAAAAAGTAGGATTTCTAAACTTGTTTTAATAAACACAATAAAGACATAAGTCTTTGAAATGCAAACAAATGTCTGTTTAGACATCTGTTGTCATTATGTTAATCTCTTTAGTACAAATAAAATCACAAAAATACGTTTCACTGGTTCTCTAAAGCATTTTGGACAACGGGATAAAAAACCCAGAAGAAGACTGATTGTAAAATGTTGACACGTCCACTGAAGAAAACAACCAAGAAACAAAAACCTCCCCTCCCTCCCTGTCTCTACTCTTCGCTTACACACGAACGTGAACTTACACACACACACACACACACACACGCTGACACTGCCTATAGTAAGCTATAGTAAGGAATTATTAACCAATAGGGCAACACTGGGAAAACATCGCTGACACATCTCAGCCATTGTGCAGGTGAGTTGAAATGCAGGATAAATTTCAATGCTGCTACTTTGCATTTTTGTTTTTGTGGGCCACTTGAAAAGCTCCTCAATGGGCAAACGTGAACTGAATTTGGGCAGCACACACTGGATACACATTAATTTTCCATTTGGATGGAGGCCTATTTGGTGGAACTTTGGGCTAAGTGTTTGGTTCCCTCCTCCAAGCAGTGCAAAACATTAATGAAACAACATAATACAGGCCGAACCTTTATACTGATGAATCAGCTTGTGTGTGTGTGTGTGTGTGTGTGTGTCTTTTTTTTTTCTCCAACCAGCCCCATATAAAAACTGTGCAGCTCTACAACTCGTAGTAGTCGCCTACGCCACTCCATACAGCGTTACATAATGCATGAGAACAAGTTGTACTCCACTTTTGATAGACACTAATAAAAATATACTTGATATTAATCTTGCTGCTGGCTGAGAAGTTGTAGCCTGTGTTTTCTTATAAATAAAGATTACAACATAAAAAGAGAGCTCACTCCTGGACCGCATATACATGGGCTATGGGAGCGTCCATTGTGAAAACAGATGCATATTTAATTCATCCCGAACACAACTCGTTTGTGCGCTCGTGGAAAGCAAAACAGATAGATATGACAAGTGCAGCAAATATTATTTTGCAGAATCTCTGGAAGACATCCAGCCTTATGTTTACTGTATCGTAGCCTGTTATCATATTCATAACCCGAGGAAATTTGCAAGAAGACTACCTCGAATGAGAATATTTTTGTGAGGAAAAAGCACGCGCAAAATGTTTAGAAATTAGCTGATTTTATTTAACGTTTTGGTGTATTTTGGTGAGTAGTTAAAATATTAAGATTTAAAGAAAGTTTTGCTGTATTAAATATATATTTTTCTGTCTTGTCTGCGTTTAAAATAGGCCTACTCTCACCGAAAAAATATATTTTTAAATGTGGTATTTTTCTGCATCGTAAAAGCGTATATGGTTCATGTAGTCTACTGTGAGATAGTTGTTTTGCATGAATTCTCCAAAAAATCTAAAGTGATTCAGGCCTGTATTTGGTAAATTGTCAGTGTGCGCTGCTCAGCACGGTTCGCTCTGCTCTGCTCGGGAGAAGTCGGTCAAGGCATCCGGGGTCAGTGTTACGGGGTATTTCAGGTTACCGAGAACACGGTATAGTAAAACGCATGGCACTAACCTGAAGAAGGCCTGTCCGAGTATCTGGTGCAGTAAACCCAGGCTGGCCACAGCATGGACTGAGACGTGGCTGGGGTTGAGCTGGCTTGGGAACTGTCTGAGTCTGAGCTTAGGCACTGGTCTCCGTTCTCCCCGCGGGGTTTCAGGGGCTCCTCGGCGGCTATAGCTGGCTTCTTGGACCCGGTAACCGTGTGTGGAGTGGAGGTCCCCTCCGCCGGCACCGTGCTCCCCACCGGCTCGGTCTGAGGGGCGGCGGGGCTGTTGTGGCTCTCCCGCGATGCCAGGCTATTCTCTTCGCGGTTTGCGCCCCCGTCCTTTTTCCGTCCGAAATCCGGCCGCAGGATGTTGTCGATGAAGAAATTGGTGACCCGGTGAGGGATCTGCAGGTTCCCCGGCGCCTGTAAGAGGGGAAGGATAGCTCTGTTTGATCCATCCGCCGACTCCTGCCGCTCCACCACGTCTCTGTTGCCGTGATCATTTTCTTCCATACTGATTCACTTTCCCCGCTTTACTCTCTTTAACCCCTTTATCGCTCTCTCCGCTGCAATAAAATTCGCAAGGAACTTCGGAGAAAATTAAATTGCAAAAAACTGCACGGGTAAAATAAATAAAAAAATAAAAAAACTCAAATACTAGTGGGTGCCTTGGACACCATGCAAAGCCTTGCGGTAGTGTCCTCTGAGAAAAGCATACTTTTTTGACATATATCCCTTCAATGTCGGGTTACAACTGATATCGTAGAGCTAAAACATGTGCCATTTGCGCACCATCCAATTTAGTGTTATCCGATTTCAGTGCGCTCAGTAATGCCTACACCTAAACTAAACTAAGGGTAAATAAAGAGGCTGCTAAACTGATGCTCTAATACTCTCACTCTGGAGTTTTGTTCTTATTTTCAATACAAGCCCCTCGAGTGACGTTTTCCCACCGTCCTCCCAGACACGTGCCTTGGACCAATAGGATGGGAGGAACCAGGCCATGTGACCACGACTCCAGAGCAGTCCACAAACGCCCATCCTCGCCTTAGTAAAGGGGAAGAGTCCTGGACTAACGGAGAAGAAGCCTAAATCCTGTGCATGCTCTAAGATACTCCCAATAATTCATCTGTGTTTATGAAACTGTAACTTTTTTTTTTAGTTTTCATTTGCAAAAGGAACACATGATGCACACTACCTTGTTTGTGTTTATTAAAACAAAAGGAGATTGAAGCATCGGCTGTCAAAGTGCGGGGACCCCCGGGGTTCCTTGCTGGCAAGACAGAGAGGGATTCCCAATAAAAGGAGGACTAGTAAATTTTTTTTAGCGTATTTGAATGCACTATAAGACACCTGAGCAGTAAAGAAGTTTCACCCTATTTTAGCTCCCCACAATATTACTATAGTGAAGTATTACATGTGTAACAATAAAAATCTACTCATATGAAAGCAAATAAGACAAAATGTTATATGAAAATGGGACTATGTGGCCTAATGTGGATATATTTGGGGATCCGAACGTTGAAATCTTTGAGGCCACCTGTTTTGAAGTATCATATGAAAATACAGGACTAATATACCTCCAAATATACTGAAACATGACTATTTTGTGGAGATATTTCAGAGTATATCTGCATTAAAGGTCATTATAATACCTATGAGGTCAGTTTGACTCTGGGTAACTTAAAGTCAGTTTGTCCTGGCCAAGGTTAAATGCGGAAAACAGAATTGCTTCTTGTCTGTATGCTCACATTTTCAACTTTGGGTGGAGTAACCATATTTTCTTGAAAATTGAATTTCATCCCAAAATATGTATCTCCTCCTAACGTATAGCAACACATTTGTGTTTATATTATGAAATTTAACCCTTTAGATATTTTTTTTGCAGGATGCTCTAATGTGTCATGTTGCTCAGTCGCCTTTTAATTGGCAGCAAAACGCATCAAAACTGAAGATATGACAGCCAAAGAGTGTTTCCTGTCTGATTTCAAGCGCGCAGGGATGCGTGTTAAGTATTTTTGATGTTCTCATGTTCGCCTGTCGTGACGCTGCGGTCGACCAAGAACTGGGTCCATATCCCTTTAAAAGAAATCAGTGATGCAAACAAACTGTTTTGTGCACGGTGCTCAGGATACTGAGTCGCGCCAAAGACAAAACTTTGAGTAACTTTGCTGACCAGCGCTAAGTTTGTATTTCTCCTCTCAGGACGCCACCGGGCAGCAGGGACGGCTCAGCCCGCTCTCCGCTGGCGTTTGAACCGGGGCTGCGCGTAAAAAAGTGTGCATCGAGGAGGACCAGAGGAGCAGCAAGACTGAGACTGAGTGAGGAGCCTTTGCACAATATTCAGCCAGCTGCCTTCTTTTTTTATTATTATTATTACACGTATGCATTGTATTTTTCCTATAGTTGTATGTGGGAGCCACTTTGATCCAAATTTCTTAAATTACGCACAACATATTTTGTTGTATAATGTGATTATTTGTGCATCAAAGGCCAATCAGCCGTTATAATGTAGATACATTAAGTTTTATTTGAGCCGTGGTCATGTTTGCCATGAAATTGGGGTTTTTACAGACGCTATGAATGGTTTGCTGACCCAAACTGCTGTTTTGATTTGTATTTGTGACACGTTAAACCCCGTAATTTAAGAGCGAGTCTAAACCTGGTATTGTCCTGCGGGAAACAGCAAACCCTTGACTTTTCACTTGTTAAATACAGGCCTTGTGCAAATTGCAAAGCAATTATGGTGAAATCTTACTGCCTAAAATATTTGTCTGGGCTTAATCTGGGGTTTGTGTTGAAACGCGTCTCGACAGCTCATATACACACAGATTCACAAGGTGGTTCCAAGATGATTTTTCAAAAAAAATAATCTCAGATTGAAAGTGTTTTTTTTTCTTATTATTGTCTAATGATGCTGCATTTTAAAAAGCTTCTTATCCCAAATCTACCTGATCAACAACCTCTGCTCCTGCCTCACACATGTCCCCATCACAAAGGGCCCATCCAAGCTCCCATGTCGGCTGCTGAAGTGAAAGTTGGGAGTGAAACATGTAATTAGACAGGCCACTCTCATGCTGCGATTGTTTCTCACTTGTGAGGGGAAGCGCAGATTAATGTTGAGCGCTAAATAAGCAGCAGACAATGGAGGCACAGACAGGCCGCTACCGCCTGGGTTTGGCCTCTAACCTCACAGCAAAACAGGGATGTCTGGAGGAAATGACACCATTTCAGGCTCTGAATTATAATATGAGTCAAAGCATGTGCACTGCAAAAAAATATATACATTTCTATAAGCCAAACTAGTCTGCTATTGAGCTCCAAAATCTTATATTTCTTTATAAAGAGAAAGATTTGCCACTTATTTCACTTGTTTGCACCTAAAAGAGCGTTTTACTTGACTGGTTTTAAGATTCGGGAATAGTGCTTTTACGCATCCTTTTTCAAGAAAATTCTCGAAAGCTGTGTAAAGAAGTTATCTCACCATACTGCAGGTTTTTAGTAAGAAAGCGAGATTTCAAGACTCAAAACTGGACCTTAAGTGTATTTTTTGCAGTGTGTACTTTAGAGAGCCTACTATCCCACTATTGTGAGGTTTTGATTCACTATTGTCTGGTCACTTGTTTTGATTTTGCTCCTGTTTTAGTTGGAAACGTCATCTCAATAATCACTATCTTTAGTTTACTGAGTATTTCTGTTGTTGGACATGTAAGCGAGACTTTTTTGGTTTACTTTGCTGATTGCGGATGAATATATCATCTTGGACAGCTTGTCCTAGTTGTTTGCTGCTCAAAAAACAGTGCTGTAGCATTCAGCTGAGTTGCATTTTTACAATATTGTTGCTTTTGATTTATTTTTAATTTTTAAGTTCAGTCAGACATAACAGACTCATAGTGCAAGTCTCATTTTGGCTGTTTTGTGTAATGCTTTAAACTACAGTATATTTAGATTGTGAAATCTCTTCGTGTTCAGTCTTTAGGATGTTTGTTTTTTTCATAATTGATACATTCAGAAGAAACTGCAATTTTAAAAGGAAGCTTTTATGATGCTTGCTCACCCTTGAAGATGGTGGTTTTTTTTTTAACTGAGCCTGGGATGAAATTGGCATGTGAAACCAACAATAATTTTTATTTTTCCTGCTTGAGACATTATCAAAAATTATCCAAATAAATCCTAAATACCAAGAATGTTATTACGCGCATGTGCTTCAAAGCATGCCAGACTCGGACTGGATTACAGGCGTTTATAGTTTTTGTTTAAGGTGACTTTAAGACTTGTACATGTGTACTTTTCACATTTTGATAATGCAGTGCAATAAGAGAAAGCTGTTTCTGTTTGCAACCAATTTCTAATGAACTCAAATGTGTGCAGGATAGCAGCCTGGTCTGCCGTCTTTTCACATGTTGAACAAAACACTTTTCATATCCAGCTGTTATTTGCTGCATTTTGTTCCATAACACTCTGTCACGTCACTTCTAAATAAACGCCAGCAAACCACGTCAACTCACTAATCAATGATGTGAAGTTTAAGAAAAATCTTTTTTTTTTTTTTTTTTTTTTGCAAAAGCGTACATTGAGATTACTGTATCATGCTTAAAGCATAGACTAGATACATTTATTATCGCCACGAATATATTCTGTTCTTGTTCAGAGAAGCAGGACATATTGATTATTGTACATGTCATGTCTGTCAGGTTCTACTAAATAGTGAATGCTTCAGTTTCTTCTCTCTTTTTTTTTTCTTGTTTGTTTCAAAAAAGCAGTGGAGCAGCTCTTCTGCGTTTCAGGGAATGGTTAACACTGTATCCTTTATTATTATTATTATTATTTTATTATATTCAAGGCTGGTAATGCACAGATTTTTGTATCTGTGCAGCCTATAAATCCAGTAACTCGATCTATTTCATATTCACTTATAGCTCTACACCTCTCAACCCCTCCTCATCCTCCTCCTCACACACATACACACACACGCACACACGTATATACACCCCTCCTACTACTATAATAAATCGCATGCATTGTGCGCATGTGCCCTGTCCTTGAGTTCCTATAACCTATTTTTTTTTTTCCCCTCTGTATTTTCCTTGGTAGGATTGTCTTACACGTCACCAGCGCTCAGTACTATGGAGTACTACAAAAGGTGACGCGCAGAAGGAGGATTTGTGAATGGACGCCGTGATGTGTGCGCCAGCTCACAGATCAGAGGGCGGTGGGACCTCTGCAGATGCACCCCCACCCAGCAACTCCCCCCCCCCCCTCACACACACCCCCCCCCTGCCTCCCTCCCTCTCCCGGTCACCATCCCTCTCTCCAGATGAATGGGGGTCTCTAAGATATCAGCTCTGTCACCATACAGGGGTCGGACCAAATCCTCCAGCTTCCTGTGCCTTTTCAAAACCTGAAAGCACGTCTCTCCTATTTGATGATCCTGTATGATTTTGTTTTAGTTGCGCTTTTGTGGGCCTGGAAGCTCGCTGCTCCCTGTTTTTTGGGGGTTTTTTTTCATCCCGGGTCAGCCAAGAGCATGACAGCCGAATTAGAAAAGATGATAAGCGGGCCTAATTGCGTCTACACTGCAAAAAGTTAATCAGTTTAGAAATTTAAATGATATAAAAAAATACATTTTAGGATTTGGGGAGAAACTTGCACCTGTTTCCCAGTGCCCCATTGTTTCCCAGGAATATTCCAGAAACAAGCAGTCTGCCAGTGTGTTGAATGTGGCAGAATTGGGAAGATCGAGGGTAAATCATGTGAAAAAGTTGATTTGTATTAGAAACAAACGCCATTATTTTATGGCATTGGTACATGCTTTCCACTTGCGTCAAGACTGGATATTTTTGCAGTGTAACGTACGAACATCTGCCTGATTAGTAGGCTACTATTGCTTCATATTACTGTGCAAATCTTGCAGAAATAGACCCCACTGTAGCAGATGTAACTTCGAAACTATACTTTTCATTCTTCTAAAAGTCAAAACATGATATGAAACACAAGTTTGGATTCGTATTTTTAAGGAAAACACGGGATGCCCCTCAAAGTCTGCTTCTTTTATGAATTTATTGTTGTTTCTGTTGGTGTATCACCTTCCAGATAACATCCTTTACCCCACTATTTATTCATCATACAACGCTTTATGTAGGATAGAGGATGTCTATATAATATATTTTTTTCCCGTGGTGTGAATGTGTTTACAGAGAAATCCTCTGGAGTCACCACGCAGCGGACTTTGGAGCTGCTGAATATTCTGGTTTCAGTCCTTTATAGGTTTTAATAACTCTTAATCCGTCTGATCGGTCTGGCGTAGATAAGTCTCATTTGAATTGGGATTGTTCTTAAGGAGCGGCTCGTATTTCTCCACAGAAGTCTCAAACAGAGCTTAGCACAAACAACTGCACCACCCTGAGCGCAATTAAGGCCTCAGCTAAATTAGATGAAGGCTAATTGAATGCAGCTGAGTTCCCATCAGCAAACTCTTGAATGCTTCGCTAATATGAGAAAAACGTCCAGTGGATAGTCACTGTTTTTTTTTTTTCCTTCAAGTTTTTAAGGAGTAAATATTTATTAAAATGTCAAACAAGTAAATTTGCTTACAGACATAAAGCAGCAGCACTCCTGTCTGAATTTACGTCCTTTTGGAGCTCGAAATATTTTTTAAAAAGTTTTCTCATTACTCATAAGAGGAAAAAGTTACAGCTGTGGGTTATATTGAGTTTGCTGGATGTGGAGTGTGAGAGTGTTTTTTGTTTACACAACTATAACTAAGATCCATTTAAAAGTCACAGAAAAAAAACTGCTAAACTATGAATTTTTAATGTTGTGGTCTTTCTAGTTTTGCGGTGGAAAATATAGTTTTAACAAAGTTAGTGATTCGTGTACTAATCATAAAAAGGCTTATTACGACCGAAAGTTGGTCTACGGGAAAGAGGAGTGACATAAAACTTAAGCTGAAAGAACATTAGGAGTCAGTTTGTTCAATTTTTCAATCTTTTATTGCAAAATGTGGAATCTTAAATAGATTTAAGATTTAAATAAGAAGGGAGAGCCCATTCCCAAACTAATCAGCTCTTAATAAACCAAAAGTAGAAAATAAAGTGTGCACAAAGAAATTAAAGTTACAATAGTAAACTTCACACACAGAAAACAATAGAAAAGATAATGAAACAAAAATGTCAGATCTCCTCTGGACCAGTAATTTCATCCTTATACGTTTAGTGCCAAACATGCGTCACTTTAAATCATCATCCAGCTTGTTTCTGTTATTTCAAAATTAATTAAAGGAAGCAGAACTGCTGCTGATCCAGTAACAGTTACTTTAAGATACAATGGCAAAAGAAACAAAAGTTTAAAAAAGAAAAAATTGTGGAGAAAAGGAAGATCAGGCAAACAAACAGTAAAGTTTATTTAGTTTTACGTGGAGTTTCTTCTTCTGTTTCTGTAAAACCTGTAGAAGTGTTGCACTCTCGTTCTCATGTCACAACAAACACGTAAAAGTAATTAAAAAGTCATTTTATGAGGCCTCGGAGTTTCTTCACAGCCGCTGTTATCTACGTTGATAGTCAACTGGTGTCAGGTCCGCAGTATCATGAAGGTTTTCCAGCTGGTCGGCAGGACTTTCCACATGTCGGGACGTCTTACTTGTGACAGCAAAGAATGAACTGCACGTGGTGGCTATTTCCGTAAGGTTAATGGGTTTACATTCTCAGTCATACAGAACAAATAGGCTACCATGCAACATGGGGGGGATTGGGGTGCTGAGAGGGGGCATTTATGAATGAAAAAAGTGCCGCTAAACAGACCTCAAAAGAAAGGCCAATGTAATGTAAAACGTGCGTCAAAGCTGCAGAGGCGCGCCGCAGTCTACCTGGTGTTCAATGATTCAATGACCCTCACTCAGATCAGATCAGATCAGATCAGCTCAGCTCAGCTCAGCTCAGCTCGGTGGCCCTCGAGTTCTCGGTCCCCTCAATCCCCACATGCGGGGCATCCAGGGATGCTTTTCGGGGTTTGGATCGTCCACATGCCTCATGCACCTGTCCCGAACTCCTGCATTCGTTTATGAGGAGGGAGGAACAAGTGGGAGAGAGACAGGTGGAGAGCACTTGCTCCAGCATGAACTCATATTTGTTGAGCAGGTGCTTGCAAAACATCTATTATATTTTTTATGCTTTATCTTAAAATATCTTTCTATCCTCCATCATGGAGCAGTTTGCAATCACTACATCTAGCTTAATTCTCCCCAAAAATGCATGATCAGTTTGTCCTGTAAAGATTATTTTCCCAATCATATTCAACTTCAATTCAAACAAGTGTTATAACTGATTATTTGTGTGTTTTTTACCGAACAATATCAAATCAACAAACTACATGTGTTTACAGCACAGTAGCTATAGAAAGTTGCACAGTTAAAAATCCCAAAATCTAGCATTGCAAGTTTTTCTGCCGATTATTTCCGTTTTCAGATTGGAGGTCATTCTAAATGGGAGAAACAATTCGTGTTATGTCTTCGGGTCCAGCTTGCAACTTTAATTATAGTGGGCGGAGGTCAGTCGTAAGCGGTTACTCGACCCCTCTCCCTGTGTGGCATCGCCGTCCTGCGCCGTTTAACTCGCCAAAATAGTGCTGGCCTCCCCTGAAAGCGCCATGTGCGACGGAGTCCCTTTCACCCCCCTGCGCACCTGAGTTGTTTTTACCCCCCAGTCTCGGATATGCTGTGAATTTGTCACTTATCAGGGCGGGCTGTCAAAGGCCATTTTAGGCGCAATAACTTTCCCAGATGGATTTAGCCTGCCAACTTTGTGCATCTCTCAGCAGCGAGGATGAATAGGCTGCGTGCATGTTGCTTCCCCACGAATATCTCTTACGCCTACTAATGAAGTCTGATTAAAACATAACAAACATCGACCTTTAGTGCATCCTAAACAGGGCTGCAAGTATGATTTGGATTATGCAAATTTGAGAAAGGAAAAGCCAGAAAGTCTCCATCCTTTGACATTATAGAAGTAGGTGACAAAGGACAAATTCCCTACAAGAGTCCATAAACAAATGAGTTTGTTTAAATTTGCTGTAGATCTGACTGCTCTACACCACACAACAGGTGTCAGGGCTTTGATTTTCAGGAAGGTATAGGCATGTTTATATATTTAGTTATGTATTTCCTTTACACAATTAAATCAGATTTTTTTAAAAAAGCAACCCCTCATATTTTAATATTTTATCAGATTCATGCCTGCCTGTTTGTGAGATGTCACGAGATGCAGAGTTTTTGTTTTCTGCCTCTCAGGTTTTAGATCTTTGCAGCGGGCATGCTCACCTTGATTTATTCCATTACCTTTTATTCAGTTATTATTACCCTGGTTCGATTTACAGAGTCTGATCTGGGCTGTAAGATGCACTGGGTGTGTTTAATTTACACTGGGAAGGATTTGTTTGGATAGCATGCATAATGTGCCATCACCTGAGGTTTATGCTGTCATTTTATGATTGTCCTGCGGAGGAAGAGGAGGAATCAACAGGAATGGCACACAAGGCTGAGCATGCTGACTGAACTGATAAATCCCACCGAGACATTGTTTACGCTGCTAAAGATGATTCTGTGTCTGTAAGCTTGTTCCTTGTGTTTTTATTTTTTATTTTTATGCAGATCTTTTGCTTGTATCCCTTTGATTTGCCTGTGGTTTAACCTAGAGAAGTGGAGGGATGACCACCAAAAAAAAAAAAAAAAAAAAGCTGCTACTTAAATAAGTAAATGAATGAAAGGTATGAACGGATCAGTTCACCCTCTGACAGGAATACGTAGAGAAGGCAGAGAGCAGCCTGAAACTGCAATTGAATGGGATCTGAGAGGTAATTTGAACTAAAATGGAGTCCACTTCTGAGCCACTCACTCAGCCCCCCATGGCATCCACTGTAATTCATTATTCCTGGCCGGCACTGGGAGAGGCAATGAGCGAGGGCAGAGGACAGGAGTGGACCCAGCTCTGGTGTAATGAAGACTCAGTAGACCTAAACGACACACACTCGCACACACACACACTTGCACACACACAATCTTTCATTATATTTCACAGAGAGCAGGACATTAATGCCACTGAAGACCTTTTGGCAGAGAAATAAGAGTGTGCAATGATTTTCTCCACACTCAATCCATTTCATTGACCTTTTCTATCATGCATGTGACTCTGCTGCTCACTGCAGTGTGAGATAAATATTCCAATATTCCCGCTCACTGTTTAATAAATTATCATTTTGAATCTGATTTGTTTTCTTATTTTCATCAGTGGTTTTCAAAAGGCTTTAAGGAAAATGTCTTTTTAAACACTTTACTGATATGTGATTTTTCTCAAGTTTTCTCTCTCTTTTCATGTGCAACATTTGCATACTTGAACGTGCACTTTTAAACATATAGAGCTTGTTATCTCAGCTCAATCACACTTACTGTCTGTGTTTTGTCCAAAGGCTCATGAGTCGTATGTTTTCTTAATTTAGAGCTACATAAAAGTAGCTGGATGATTGAGAGTAGTTACATCTTTTGCATTGTAAAATCAGGCCCTGCAAGACATTACTGTTCCCTGTCCCACCACTAGGGGTCCGTAGATGTCATGGTAATAATGTCCAGACAAGCTGAGAGGATAAATACTGTCATCTGGTGGTAACAAAAGCCATCACTACTGAGTAGACAGCATAGTAATCTCACACTATGCTGCATGATTTACTCCTCCAGCGTATGTGCCTCTTAATGTCTCCTAATACCTCAGCTCTTCAACATGTCTCTCTGCAACCCTGATGCATGCATTTAACAATTCAACTTCACAACAAGCTGTTTAGTTTCAACTCAGGCCAGTCCAGAAGGACCCAACAAAGAGTTTAGCACCAGAGTAGGAGCATGAATCAAAGCAAATACTTGTCAAGATGTCTATGTAACAGCACCTGAGAGACTTTTTAATATGCGCGACAGGCAGAGTGAGTTGACAGCAGCTCGATGAGTCAACAACAGAGTTACAACAGACATTTCTGATGAGAGGGAGACAGGCCACCCGCATCCAATCACAACAGAGTCAGGAACTGCTGAGGGGCCCTAAGGTGAGACGCAATTACTGTACAAAAGTCTGATGATGTAATTTAGTCAAGTATCTAGAGTCTAGTATGGTTGTCTAAATACAAATGTGAAGAGCACACTTCTGTGGCATGCAAGTCAATCATTTGCAAAGCTTAAGTGAGTTTGAGTTCAGATACTGTCACTTCAAAAAGTGGAACGATCCCACAGAAGATGTTTTTGCTCTCATCCAAACTTATAAAGTTGTATTTCAGAATCTGTCATATTACAGAAACACAACACAAGTCTAACGTACAAAAACAATAACATGATCTTTCTATAATACATCATATTGTTCTTATACTATGCAAATGTATTCTGCTGTACTATCTCATATTTCTTATTCATGTGTTATTATAAACATGTATATCACATAAAATATTTATATTAATTTAAATTTTTTATAATATTTTCCACATTATGCTTTATATTCATTATACAACCATACTAATCTTGATAAATATTCATTCCAAATATACCATATCTAATATGCCACCATGATCTATTGGTTTTGCATATACATTTATGCATACCGGTTAGTGTAACATACTGTATATAGCTTTCAAACTGATTTTTTTTTGTGTGTTATTTGTATATTTCTACTTATCTGTAGCCTGTGCCTATCTAACTCTTTGGTCTTGTGCTGCTGTAATGCTGAATTTCCCTTCCTGGTATCAATAAAGTTTGATTATATCTTATGTATAGTGACCTGGATGACTGGCAACCTTCACAGATAGACACTATTTCCCCACTTATTTCATGAAAGACATGATTTTTAAGACTTATGTAAACTTAAAAATTGCTCCTTGAGCATGGAGTTATTAAATGTTCACATCACTGCCTGACATGTTTACTGGCAGTTGATTCACTGCATCAAATTAGAGGCTAAATAACAGAATCTCCAAAGGAGTAATCAAAGTCATGGAGCCCAAAGTGCTGCAGGTGAAACTAAATGGTTTGAACCTATAGATGACCTGAATCAATAGATAAGATTGGCCCAGATACAGCAAGAGGAAGCGAGAGAGAGAGAGAGAGAGAGAGAGAGAGAGAGAGAGAGGGAAGGGGGGGTTGTTTTGGCAATAAGGAGGCGCTCTAATGGAGTCTTTCAGTTTGCTGTGGCTGGAAATGAAAGGAGGTTGAAGCCTGGCCAATTATTCTGCCTCAGAAGAGGAGGAGACGGAAAGAGGAGGGAGAGAAGAAGAAGTGGCGTGTGGCGCTGGATCGTTGTCCTGATAGACAGATGGATGGATAGATAGATAGATAGATAAATAGATAGATAGATAGATGGATAGATAGATAGATAGATAGATAGAAACAACTGAAAAATAGATGAATGTATGGAGAGCTTCCCAGAACGAGGGGGTGATACAAAATAGCCCACAGATATTGGCCCCACTCCCAGAAATTTCCCCCAGTGCAAAAGGTTAACTGTCAGTCCCCCGCTAGGTATAAATAGAAGTCTGCCCTCCAGAAAGGCGTGTTCAGTAACAGGGGTAGACAGAGGAGGAGGGGGGCCAGTTCCTCATGATCCCAGTGACACACAGGGGCGGGGTGGGGGGTGGGGGTGAGGGGGGGGGGGGGGGTTGGATGGGTCTTACAGAAGAGATGCAGCCGAAGACATTATAATGGCTCTGGAGACTGACAGAGACCCCCGGACAAAAGAGTGTCCTCATCTATTCAAACTTGGCCGTGACAGCAGACACAACAAATGCCATCATCAGCACCCCAGAAAGCTCTGGTCCAATTGAGCTGCTGCTGCTGCATCTGACACCCAAATAAAATCTGAGGGTCATTGTTTTACCGAAGCTGGTGAGACATGTAATTAGGCTAGTGTCTGCTTTCTAGTGTTTAGTAATTAAACACAGAATGACTGAAGCTCAGTTGAATTATGTATGCTGGTATCAGGTGTAGATGACTATGTAGTTCCTTTATTTCTTCCTGGTTTTAAGGATAAGTTCATTCATATCATTCACCAATTCCCATATGTGAGTAACGACTTCACACAGACGTCCTTATCAGGTGTTTTTTTTTTTTATTTTTCACTTAAATCCAAGGTAGCAAAAACGATACACAGCTGAAATATCAGACGCACACATAGGGACTCTAAAACATTGAAACAAAAGGTGTTTCACCACCTCAAAAAAATAAAGCTTCCTCTTCAGTTTAGCACACCTGAATATAAGCAGATCCGACCTCTGCGATCTGCCGCAAGAAAAAAGTATTTAAAAAAATAAATCAGGTCTCCTTCAATAATGCTACTAAATCAGATTTTACAACAGTTTGACACAATATGTAGTTTTCATTTTGTCTCTCTGGTGAGAGTCATTGGTATTGACTCTGAAGGCATGTAATCTCTGACAAAAATCTTGTTCACAAAAAAACAAAGATGTTATTGCTTTTTTTTTTTTTGATGTTGAAAGTTTCCACACTGCAAGTTATATATATATTTTTTTAGCCTTTGTCAGAAATAATAATAATAAATAAGGAAGAATAATCGGCTCATGTATATTCTGATTGCACTTAATCCTCTAGACCCCCAAACACTAACTAACATACTGTAGGTCTAGTATGGTAATACCTGTCTGATTACATAGGCAAGCCATCATATATACAAGCAATAATGTCATTATGTTTGTACAAATGATAAAACTAAACTGTTATAGTGACAAAAGCACTACATTCTATAATACACAGGCAATCACAGATTGCAAATCTTCGAGGCTGAAGTAATAATGTCCTGCTCTCTCCTTCAAACCGGCGTATGTTCCCAAACTGTTATCGCCAGTTTGAAGATACAATTCGAAGTGGAAAATGCTCATCACGATCAACACGGTGAATGTTTGTCTCGATGGGAATCGCAGGTCCATTCTACAAGAAGTTTAACACCTGACTACAAAGGTAAAAATGCGTTGGAAAGTGTTTTAAAATGGTATTACAGCAAAATTGTAATATACTCCTGGTACATTCTTTTAAAAACACGGCCCATACTGGTGTCTTTCCTCACTTTGCTGGTAATAAAAAAAAGCTTCTGTCCTACTTTCTTCTAAACAATCATCTGCAGGTGAGAAACAACATACTGCTGGTTTGAGAGTGGTTTTCTCATAAAAATGTGGAAAACACAATCCTGTGCTGGCAGATAACTGCCAATGTGATGCTTTTCACTTGTAAATACAACAAATTTTCACTGAAGAGGCTAAGTAGTATGCATTTTCCTCTATAAATTAATATCAGTTAGTACAAATTGACTATACTGACTGACTTAAAAAACTACAAGCTTGTAGTTCCTTTAAAAATGGGAGGCATCATTCCTTATCACACAGAACATTTGGTTTGGGGTCATTCAAAATGTAACAAAATAAATACTTAATTTGGTTTGATTGGGAACATACAGTATGTCTCCCCCTGTACCTCAATCACAGAAGCCACTTAATACTTTTCCATGTGAGAGTTAAGACATTTTTTTTTTTTGCCCACTTCATATAACATTTCCCTTTTATGATCATATTATATTCAAACTACTAAAACAAAAACAGACATTATAGCACCCCCTCATGTCTTCTCTGCTAAGACCACGACACATCCACGCTAAAGCACACACACGCACGCTTTCACTCCATAAACTGTGGGAAGATGAGTAGCCGGATCTTCCAGCGCAAAAATTAAAAACCAGCTTATTGTTCACTTTTTTTTTAAAAAAAGGCAAACACTGTCCTCCCGTCTAGTGTGAAGGAAGTCTTAATGCTAATGTAGGACAACAGAGGTTGGGAGGGAAAAGGCTGTTTGGCCACAAGGAGGTGCAGAGGACATGGCACGTTAGATGAGGGGCTTTTCTGACCCGCACTCTGTTATGAGAACAAAGGATGGAGTCAAAAACCAATGAGTCTTTTTTTTTTTCTCTCTCTCTTCGAGTTCTCAACAAAACTTGTCCATGTTCGTGTTGTTGTTCTCCACCTGGTTTTTTTCTGTCTTTCCACTGTTCTGTGGTTCACCGTTCAGTCATTGTGAGGTTTCTCCACACAACCCTGAGGGGAGACAGAGAAGAAGGCTTGTGTTAATAACATGCCAATCAATAGATTAATCACTTCAATGCAACGACTAGCACTTAAGTTAGTTGAAAAGTCACTGTTAGAGTTTCTGTTGTCTCTTTATGTAAACACTGAAGATGTGACAGCATTTATATAGAAAAACATCCTTAACCTGAAGCTTTGTTTGGATGACTGGAAAACTAATTCAGGGAAACTTTAAAACAACTTTGGGTGACTCATTTTCAAGACATGAATCACGGATGCAAACATGAACACGTTATTTTCAGTTTCCTGCAAACTTTAAACTGCTGCTGAAACGAAACCCTGCTGAGCTGACATAACCACAGATCCGTTCCTCCCTGTATGAAACAATCTTGACTATTTCAAGTATCAAGATTAGATTTAAACAAATGAATCATTTTGTTTCAGTTCCCTTTTTTGGGATGACTTGATTTTTCCCTACTGACAAGTGAACGTTTCACACAAAAAAAGGGAAGGGAGTACTGCTAGCTTGACACGAGAAAACTGCAAAATCTGTTTATCTGAAGTCATCACAAAACATTTCAAATAGATTTAGAAACAAATCTCTCAACAGCTTGTGCACTAAACTATATTGTCATCTTATTTGCCCATGAATTCCACATCTGACTATAACTGGATAAAAACCAGTACAATTATTAGCCATTAAACCAGATCTATTAAGCACAAGAGCTGGAGAGAGCAGTGCTTGGTGTTTTATTTTTTATTCTGCATGCTTAATGCTGTTAAAAAGATTGTTTCACTGTAACTGGCTTAAACCCAAAATGAAAGAAGGAAAAGCCACCAAAAAAACAATTTTGTAAGAAGAGAAAAAAAAGAAAAGTCTTATGTTCCTTCTTATCCTTTTCATAAATGAACCACTGGAGCGAAAGAGAGAAAAACAGCGAACAAATACACAAGTGAGGACTTGTGCCAGCATTCCAGGCTTCATCACAAACAAAAACAACAAGTGGCAAATGACCCTCTGGTCAGCCGAGTTCTGACTGGCTCTGTGTCCCCGCCACGACTGTGAAAAACAACAGCTCTTAATCTGCTTTCACGCTTTGACTGAGTCAAACTGAGGGAGTGACGGGATTCTTACTTTACAGAGAGAATGAGGTGAGGCTTCTGGGCAGAAGCTTAATGAAGACATCAAAGCTGACTTGATGGGATAATTATGAAGGATGGGGGGTGTCTGACGCACTCTGCTCTTCTCTAAACCGTTTGACAATGTTATCAGCTGTTGTGGTCTTTTGAAGTCATCATTTTATGTTCAACTGCTTTAAAATAGTGCAGAAGTATTCAATAGATACACATTTTGTTGAACCACTGCCAGGCCAAAAAACCTTAAAAACATCACACACATTCAGTGTTTAGCCTTAAATTATATTCTTGGCAAATTAGAAAAAGCCTCTGGATCAAAATCAAGAGTATCGGGTGACTAGAAAACTGACACCTGTAGCACTGAAACTGGTTTGGTAGCTGTTTACAGGAATCACATCAAAGCTGAGAATGAGGACGTTAACATGAGACTTTTAGGTGTTTCATGTAACCGACTTCAAGGTAATACACCCAGTGAAAAAACCTCTGTCAAAGGTTCCCTTTCTCACTTGAAAGTGATATATTGTTGTAAGTTGTATTGATGACATTCAAACTCTGAAACTGGTTTAGGAAACACCGTAAAGCAGCAAGACTCTCCAAGTCTCCATTAACAAGTGATCAGTGGAGAAATATTAGGTAATAGTAAGATAAATGCTAAACTTTGGGATTAAAAACCCAATTATTTTGGCTTTAGAACATGTGGATTGTGTTATTTTTGGTTTCATTATCAACTTTGTTGCAATTGTTGTAACTAAAGAATCAGCTTCTGGTTATTTCTAATGTTTGGGAGAAGGCCGACACATACAGCAGCAATGCTAACTCACCCAGCGACTGTTATATTTACATACAAGTCAGATACAGATAATGACATATAGGCAAATGACATATGGACATGTTGATAAGAATGCCCTTAATTTGCTTATTAGAGATTTGTGACCAAGATATGTACTAAGTAGGATATTTTATAGCTGAAAAACACTCTCTAAAAAAATGTCCTAGCTTTAATATAGACTGAGATATAGGTGAATTATTCCTATAAGGCAAGTTGTATATAAAGGTATATTTACAGGAATGTAACTGAACTACCATAAGTTATGTCACCTCTACCATATTACCATGGATGAGTTTATATCTGATTTCCTACCTAAAAGAAGGGACTCAGCTGTTACATTAGAACTCGAATATGAGTTATAACACTATATATATTACTAAAGGTTGCAGACTTACCATGGCAAGTTGCCGTCCTATGTTTCCCACCGTAACACCGCCTGAGAAGAATATGCATGGGAGCCAGGAGCGTACATACAAGAAGTCTGGAGATGTATACCTGAAAGAGAGAGAGAGAGAAAAAAAGAAACATCTTATTTGATCATTCTTAAGAAAGCAGAGCAGGTTTATGTGGTGCTGTCCTGTACCCTGACCTCTGACCTCTCTGGAAGAGTCATATGAAAACAGATTTCCCTCCAAAGTAATCCTACAATAATAAAATCACAATGTCTCTCCACTTAAGTCAAATCTACAAATAAGACATGTTAGCTCTTACAAACAGAAAAGACACATTAAAAACAGAGCTGAGGACGGATCTGAGTGAGGAGAACATACAAAGCCTATCTGAACTTCTACATCTATTTCGTTCACAGTGGGGCGAAGCATACTTTTACAGCTACATAATCATCACTTCAACCACACAGAATTGAAGTGATGACAAAGCACTTGTGTTTTATCATCGCTGGCAGCACCAAAAAAAAAAAAAAAGTTGTGCTTCCTAAAAAGTGAAAACTTGAGACAGCTGCTGTTCCACTTGCGAGATTTTATTACAGAAAATGAATTGTTGGGACGTACTGGTAGACTCCATTGTAGACAAGCAGCTGTGTGATCACAGTAGCTAGGAAGGCAGTGGTGATGCCCAAACCGAAGCCGCTCCTGGACCGGTCGAACGTCCACCACAGGCCCAAGGACAAAGCTGCCAGGGTTAGGGAGAGCTGCATGTTGTTGACGAAGTCTAGTTTCTGTGTTTCAGGCAGTTAAGGACAAAGTCAAACAGTATGACGCTAGCATGGGATTAGTTTTACTCAAATATTTGGATGACCCGCCAATGTTCCATCACTTCTTATGGGTAAAGGGTAAAGCAGGACATCCTGGTTGCTTTAGATACTGTGCAAACTAGAACCCCAAGCCTTAATGATCGATCAATCTACTTTTCTGTCACTCATAACCACGGACTTTAGAAAAAAGGATACAACACTGGCGTGGTTGATGCCGACGAACACGGCGATGCACCTCATGACGCTGGCCCACTCCCGCTTGAACTTGTGCGGCTCTCCCAAATGGCTGTCGAGGCAGGGATACAACAGGCCGACAACAGCTGTGAAAGGAACAAACAGACCCGAATTACACCAGATAAGCAGAAATTCTGTGAAATGCCAGAGGGGAAAATCCTGTCATAGAACTGCTGTGTGGGATTATTTGCTGAACATGCACGTCCATAATTAGTTACTCATTTCAACACATACATAGACTGAAACCCCCTTAAAAAAAAGTCAAAAATGTTAGAAAGACACTATAATAATATTAGCAAATGTATTAGTCTCTATGTACATTTCATAGGAATATTATACTGACATTATTAGGGCTGCATTGTTTTCAATATCTATTAATGTGTATGTATTTTCATTATTTATCAATGAATCATTCTCTAAAATGTCAGGAAATGTTCATCTTTAATTCCTAGAGCCCAAAGTGACATCCTCAAACTACTTGTTTTGTCTGAGTAAACCCACGAAATCCTTTTTCATTTCTCTATAACGCAAGATGGGAACTGAAACTAGGTATTGTTGTACTTTTTTCTTATAAATGGCTTTATGAATCATTTATCAAAATAGTTGCCAACTGTTTTTTCTGTCTAACTAATCATTTCAGCTGAAGAAAAAATTAAACTGAGGAGTTGTTTCATGATATATCGCACAAAAATACCAAATATTCTCTGGTTCCTGCTTCAAAAAGTTTAGATATGCAACATCTGTCTATTCTATATCATTAGAAACTGAATAGATTTGGGTTTTGGTATGTTAGTCGGACAAAATAAAGTTATTTGAAGATGTTATCTTTGACTCTTGGAACTATTTTCTAACATTGCATAGATCAAACAATTGAGTGTTTCATTGAAAAGCAGCCTCAATTGAGACTAAATACTTGGAAAAACACCACACGTTCATTTTAAACTTATTACTGAATACTAAAGGCACACAGTTTACACAGTGATGACCTTAAACAAGTCCCCGCATGACACTGAGGGGCATTAATAAGCTGCAGAACAATGTAAACAGAACATGAATCTACTCCTCTCTTATCATTTGTTTTCTGCCTCGCAGCACATGGGAGGAGGTGCCGAGCATAGTTGCTGTTATCCCCCCTCCCACGTCCTCTCCCCCTTCTTCTCTCACTTCCTGGTTCCTGGCCTTAAAGGTACCTCCCCCCCTCAGCTCACCCGTTATGACACCAGCCAATGAGCGCGCAGATCACCTCATGTCCGGCTGTTGCGACCAATCAGAGCTCGAGGATCTTTACCATCTGTACTCAGTTGAGTTTTTTTTTTTTTTTTCATAACTGACTGCCAGACAAAACCACAAGACTAATAAAGCTGGGCAAAAGAAGGCTTATATAATGACTAACAAAAACAAACCCTGATGATTCATTACCACCTGATCATGCAGCGTCTGATGATAGTAGCAATTACAGACAACAATAGTTTTTGTTTCCTTAAACAGCCTAATGTGCTGTTTTACTGCTTAGTATGGTGTGTGTGCTGTAAATTAACTTCCAGCACTACTAAACGATTGGTTAATTGATTTTTAAAGAGTTTCTTCTTCACCATAATATTCTTTTTATATGATAAAAACTACTGCCCTGCAACCCCTCCCCTCTCTTTGCATTCCTTTGTCCCACTCTACAGATAACCTAGCTCAAAAAAGCTCCCCCAGAACTATTTATAAACGCACTTTTTTAAAGCATGTTTTACACCAATGTGTTGTCCACTCACCGGCACCGGTACCGCAGCACGGCGGGATCCACCAGGCAGACGAAAACACAGTTGTCATCACCTCCTCTGGAAACAGGGTGACGTGCCTTTGTATCTGCAGCAAGTTGAGCACCAAGGCGAGGAAGGCTCCCACCGTGAAGAGGACGAGACCCCGGCGGATCAGGTTGGCCGTCCGGACGTCGTGCAGGGAGCCGTAGGCATTGCTGAGCACCGTCGTGATAATGGACATCATCTCTTCGGCTTTCGATGCCAACCAGTTCGCTCCAGATGATGATGAGTGTTTAGTTTCCACCCTCGATGCACAGGAGCAGCTCCAACAGTGGTCGTCTAGTCTGGGCATTTGGCACTTTGGGTCTAGAGGACAAGGAGGAAATAGGCTACTGCATGATAGATACATTTATCTGACAAGTTAGAGAGATAGCTTGTTGCTGCTTGAGCTGACACAAGTTACACTAACAAAGAAAAGCCTGCGATCATTGTAGCTTAACTTACCTTGATCTCCAGACGTCTTCAGTGTCTGATCAAAAGAGAAACCTGTACTCCTGTTCATTAAACCGGACTCGCCTCCTTGTTCTCCTGCTCTTTTTTCTTTTTTCTTTTACAAACAAACACTACAATCACGTTGCTTGTTCACATCATCGTTAGTGGACTCAGAGAAGGAGGAGGAGGAGAAGAAGAAGAAGAAGAAGAAAAAAAAACACAGCACTGCTCCATTCCACAGCACAGAGCTCATACCAGGGACCAGAGCTTCCTCTGCAGAAAACAATCACAGCTGTGTCGGGTGAGAATCGGCAGCCAATCAGAGCGCGGCGGCTGATATGACGTGACGCCACCCCACCGCCCCTTCGTCCGGGACAGACGCACAAACCTGCAGGCTGGAGACCAGAGAAGTGAAAGTAGAAACAGAGAACTAGTTTAAATAGCAGCATAACATAACTACTGCAAGAAAGAGCTGTAAAAATAGAGCAGGAGTATAATATATCATAAGATTGAATAGAATATTAGAGCAAATATAGTGGAAAAACAACACAAAAGTAGCCATTATGAGAAAGAGTGTCTTTTAAAGAGGAAGGTTTGGTGTTTACCAGGCTAAAAGCAGAATATCTTTCTTTGATTAATGCTCAGACTTTTACAGATTTTGCCCAAAAAGAAGCAATCTCTCTCTTTCTATTCCAGCAGTCTCCACAATTTGACTCCCAACTTCCTGCACAGGCACCTTTATATAGCCAGCTATTGTAAAATGGGGTTAGTGGCACGACATTTTTGTGATGTTGTTGATCTTTGTAGGGCTCCTGCACGTCAGTCAAGAGATAATATGTATGGTAAAAAGGTTCAGTGGCCAGATGACATATTCTTTCAAGGACCGACAACAACATGGAAACATGTTTTGCAAGAGCCTGTGTGACCCAGTCAGGCGGTCTATATGGCAGCGCGATAACAAACCTCCACCCAGTGCATACGTGCAGGAAAAAACATCTATAGGGTCATGTTTTGCTTTTCCCTGCGCCTGAGGACATGCACAGGAAACGTTGTACCCTTTGGAATATGAACCACAAATGACATATTTGGATGAAAAGTCACTGCTGTGCAATTTTTTTTTTATGAGATGAAACTGCATAATTCATCCAGGGAGAGGAACAAAAACAGTTATTTCAACTTGACTGTCAAAAAGCCCCACACTAAGAAAGATACTTAATTTCAGCTGCTGGCACTTTGTAGAAACTAATAGCATGGGTGAATCATCTTTTTTCATGCAAATTGACTTGCAAAATTGAGTGATGCTTCATGACCTACAGCAAATTTGGTAAACAAAAACAGAGAGCATATCAATCTGATAAGCATTTCTTTTCAATTAAGTTTAATTAAAATCTTTTTTGGTGTAATTATCTGTGCTGCTGATGTCTCAGGGTATTGTATTCATTGTTGTTTTTTTTTTTCTTTTGGCAATTATGTGGTGCTAAGATGCTGAACTAAAAATGAGCTCTAAATGAATGTGATGCAGGCACTGGGTTCTGGTGGTTGTCACCCAGTGTTCAGCTTCAAAGCCTTAAGCCAACTGCTGAATTTATCACTTCTTTTTATGGCTGATTTGATGTGCCATGTGGAGGAAAACGATGCCCCAATTACCGGGGATATTGGGAACAAAACAATCTATAACTATATTTATGAAAGCAGTCATGGAGACATTGCGAGCACACTACGGACTTTTTAGCCATGATTGCGGCTTGGCTCTAGGGATGGCAATGTTGGTCTAACGGTTGGTCTCGCAACTGTTAGATGGATTGCCATGAAATTTTGTGCAGGCATTCATGGTCCCCAGGTGATATATCAGTATGACTTTAGTGATCCTGGCATGGCTGTAAACTCTAAAGTCAGCATGCAAACAGTGATGGCAAATGCAGCAGACGGGAAGCTACTTTATTCTGTTGACTTCCATATTATTAAGGTACTAACCATGTCATCACTCACTTTAAAAGATAATGCAGCTTTTATAGTCCCACTAGAGCAGTTTCAGAATGGGTTTTTGAATGTTACTATTACATATGGATACATAATCATCTTATACAGTAGGTATTTCAGTCTCCAGACAGCACATTCAAATTGGCTGAGTTTAAATTGGTTCCAGTTGAATAGAATGAGAAAATGCCATTTCTAAAATGGCAGTGATAACTGAATGGTTAAATATAAATGTCACAGCTGGAACCACTTCACTGGAGCTGTGTCACTACTTTGTACCAAATAAATCAAGCATGAAAGTATATTGAGAGTTGAAAAGTTTGCATTTGTGCCCCCTTCTCATTTCTGAGTGCTTAGAGTTATGTTGGTTTATGTAGAGGCCTTGAACAAATGCAGCATGTCTTACAGGATGAGGAGACTGTCAAAAAAGAAATTTCTGCTTTTTAACCCAACTGAACAAGTTTCTTTTTCTTCCTCACTCATTTCTTTCTTAAAGGATGCTTGGATATAAGGGTATAGATCCTCACTCATGACCTCTTCACAAACACGCTGGTCTGGTCTTAAACCAACACTCACTTTGCTGCAACCCATAGATAATGACATCCGTCATATTTGCTCTATCCTAATTTCAGCGGACCATGTGGTTACCACAGATAAATTACCAGAGACTTAACAGCTTCACAAAAGGGCAAAGGAGGTCAAAAAGAGAAGGGTGCACATACAGGGAACTCCCCGAGGCCCCAAACTACTACACCATCGCAGTAATCAAACAATAGTATTCTTTTCTGCCTCAGAATGAAATGAGTGTTGAAGGCTTGTCTCTGAGAAAGAGTGTGTGTATGTTCCCCAAATGAATACATTTCTCTCTGTGTAATTTTTGGCAATCCAGGTGTCTGTGGAGAAAAGCCTATAGCAATGTGTGTATGTGTGTGTGTTTGGGGGATTGTCGGTGTGCGTAAATCTCTCTCTTAGCTTGAGTTTTATGTTGTTGGATATGGGTGACCTGAGATGACTCACACACAGGAAGACATAACGAAATATCAGTATTATAATGTGGTTGAAAACACATTGAATATTTTATCATAGAGAGAAGGGGCACAAGTTAAAAAATGGAAAAATAAAGATCCTGTAGGAATTTAGATTGCTTCTCATACTTATAATGACAGTAACATGTGCATTAATACGGAGGCTGAAAATCACAAGCTGTATGTTAGCTAATACGAGGCCATAATAACCGTGAAAATGACTCGGCATATAGCAAATAGCTCCTAGCAACCACCAGTGCTGGTGCTGGCGTCGAGGAGGTCTCAGCTACATCAGAAGATAAAGCAGGATGCTACGACACTTCAAATGAATAGCAGATCAAGCGTGTCATAGATTATGCTGTTAGACTGGGAGGGATTGAATTATAGCTAAAGGAAAAGCCTGCTGGAACAGCTGGTAAATTGATCTATCAAACTCAAGCTTGACAATTTTTTTCCTCAATCCTGTGTGAAATTATGAAGGGAGACATCCTAATCCATGCTCTCGGATTGTTGATTAAAACAGCTTCATTCTGTTTATTCCTTCTAGTTCAGGTGTCAAAATTATTGCATTTCTTCTCTCCATTTCATGGGTGCTAAGCTACTGCACATTTAAGACAACCTTTAAAATGATTTGACCCATTAACAAAGACGTTATTTTCCTCCAAAAAGCAATCATGGGTAAAGTGCACCGTAAGTAATCACAGGCAGCACCCATCCCTTTTTATTGCTAGTGTAATAATCCACAGTTTGCTCAAAATTCTCTATCTTCTTCCTTCAGTGCATTCTGGGTACCCTGGATACACACAACCTTTTCAGTAGCTCTCTTTTTTACTGGGCCATGAAAGATGAAAGGGGATTCTAGGGTATAGAGTGTATCAAGCAGCTTAACAAAGGGTGCCATAAAGGCCCTAACTCTACAGCCCGAGGGCGTGGCACCAGGATGCAATCTCCTAGCCCCTTTGTTCTTTAGCGCTCAGCTCCAAAATTGTTTCAGAGCAGCTCACCTTTTTTCATAGCCGGATCCTACACCCTCTCCTGTACAGCATGCTTATTTTCTGGGTGTATTATGCCAAAACAGAAAGAATATGTTGAACTGTAAGGGATGTTAAATAAATTCAGAGCTACAAGACAAATAAACTCTGTTCTTCAGTGAATAACAATATTTCAGAAACAGTGACTTACATTTATTGTGGTTTTTTTTTTAAAGGAATAGTTTAACTTTTTGAGAAATTAGCTTGTTTTCTTACTTGCTGAGAGTCATATCTGTAGGGTAAATATGTAGCTGGGGCCAGCAGCCGGTTAGCTTAGCATAGAGACTGGAAAACAGCTAGTCTCTCAGTTTTTGTACAAATTAAGCAAAAGGGAATGTGTAAATTACTGAGAGGTATCCATTTTCTCATCTAATTCTCGTCAAGAAACTGAATAAGTGCATTTCCAAAAATGTCGAGCTACTCCTTTAACTTGACCAACAGCTGTCACTGTGTGTCTGTTATGATAAACTACACAAACCGTTATCAGCACTGAGCTTCTCACTGCTAAGCTTATTGCAACCGTTGACCTTTAAATAGCTATTTCACTTTAAAGAAAAACACTTCAGTTTGTTATCTTTTTTCAAGGAAATTGGTGTATGGTGGCTGTATTGTTAATTGCTTTATGGTTTTTGTGCTGTCTGGTAGACAGATTGTATTCTGAGTTAACACCACTCAAGTCAAACTCCAAACTTTCCACAGAGTTGATTAAGCAACTCTCAGACACAAAAGCTGAGCATTATAAGCTCAACATTGGTACATTTTTTTTGTTGCAGGTCTATTGTATTGGATTGCAATACACTACAGTACAGGTGTTCATGATAGCATGCCCCCACCTCTTTATGTCGCATGTTTACACAAAAGCTCTATTCAACTCAGCTACACTAGAAGTGCCCATGAACAGCACAGCTCCAGCAGCCAATGAGCATCCTAAATTATCCCCGGCTGTCTGCTCAGGTGTCATTTTCCACCAATCACAGTCGTGCACCCAGTGGGTATATTCGTGTGTGTGTGTGTGTGTGTGTGAGAGAGAGAGAGATATTAAGGGAGAGAGAGATAGTGAGAGGAATAGAGAGAATTTGTTTAGTTGATCTAATTTGACATTCTAAAAATACACATCATTTGTTTTTTCCTGTTCTATTACTCATTGCACATTTCATTTATAAATTAAGTTTTACCTCAAGCTGTACAGTAGCGAGACACACTGTGGCGATGATGTCATCCATAGACAGATACTAGACATGCCTCCCAGACAGTGAATAATAGGACAGCTCACTACCGGTAGTAATTTTACAGGGATATCAGCACATGACTAATAGCTGAATCCCTTATAAGACTCGTTAGTTAAAATGTCTGAGTCAGTCCTTTCCTCAGAACTAAAGAAAGGGGCACATTTTTGTTGATTTTGGCTTTACTATCTAAAATCAAAGCAATGGCACAATCAAACTGTCATCTCAAATGTTTTAGATAGCAGCTAAGTCCTTTTATAAAGCTTTTGACAGGTTATATAGAATGAACATGGCATGCTTATCTTTTAAAACTGGAAATAACAGATTTTTTTTTTGGCAATCTGGTGAATATAAGTCCAATTACTTTACTGTTTGCTCTGTTTTTGGTCTCCACCAATGTCTGAGGGAAATGTCTGACTCTTTAGCTGCTAAATGCTATGCTATGTTCACCAGCTAGTTGCTAACTTTGTCTACTTGTTGCTTGTTGCTGTGCACGTGGCGTACAGGGAGTCTTTAAAGTTTTTTTGTGCTAAAAACAGTTGAAAACAACACTGGAAGAGCAGTGAGAAGGAACATAATAAACAGACAGCAGACTCAGGCGACATTCTCTGTTGCTTCATTACTACTAGTGACCTCTGCCAGATACAAATGCCACCTGTTCCACTGTTACTGATTGTTGTTACTTTCAAGATCACTGCTCTATCGCAATGAGGACATCACACCACCTTTACCCGAGGCAACCTCTTCCTGAGCCTCCTCCGGCTATAGCTTAATGTTTAACATAGTGGCCTCATATCAGGTGAAGTGCTGAACACCCTGTTTCCAAAGAGGATTAGTGTGGGAAAAAAAGTATGCAAAAGTTAACAAGTAAACTCGCCTTGTTTACTGTTCTCGTGCAATTTCCACTTGACCCCGTAGAAAAGCCAACATCGTATCTGCGTTGCTTGGATAAACTGTGACATAATTTGTACATGTCAGAGCAGTTTGTTGGGGTTTTGAGAGAGATATAATCAAATCCTGTCATTTATCTGGTATTTCAACTAAGACAAAACATACATGAAGTACACAAAAATTGAACATGAAAGTGATTACTGAACATTCCTCAAAAATATAAACTTCTCTTCCTTCTCTTGGAAGTCTGGATAAAAAGAGAAAATAAAAAATTAAGGTTCACACCAAAAAATGAATTTCTTATGCTTCAAACAGATCGTCCCCTGCTGTTTTGCAGTTCAAAGCCTTGATTTCACTGTTAGCTCATGCCACATCTCACACCCAAAGACTCACATCATGGCATCTTGTGATTGTGGGGAAAGTCACAGGATTGGCTGGAGATTTGAACAGCGTGTCCTGTACAACTGCCCCACCATTGTCCTTGTTGGCCTGCCCTACACTTGTCAGAGATAAAGCCTTGATGTATTGTAAGCATGTGATTTTCTTTTGTCTGAAATTGTTTCTTCAGCCTTGCATCACAGCACTGCTTTTCAAGCAAGTCCACATTGGGAAACAGATTTTGAACTGACCATATTTAAAGGTTTATGCACAAGTATTCCCTTTAACAGTATCCTCTGGTGTATTGCATTATAACAATATTGATTTATAAAGCAAAAAAAAAAAAAAATCAAACAAATAAAGAAACTGAAAATAGAAATCATTTCTGGTTGTGGATGGATATTTTGTTTGCACAGAAAGGGTTGAATGAACGTAGCCAAAACAGCTTAATCAGCTGTTGAATAGACGTGCTCCGAGATGATACAGAATGAGTGTTCTCCTTGTTTATACATGTCAGAAATGTCAACAATCAGTTTGCAAATGCAGTGTGACTCAACGGATGAAGTCAGTGTTTGTCAAAATGCAATAAAATGTCCTGCTAAAGGGATTTAACACGCAATAACAGCTGTTAATTTACTTCATTATTTTCATTTAAACATATTGTATGTTCCTCTAATAATTAATGTATTGAGATTGCTACTTTATCCATTAATTTATTGCACTTGTAGATTTAATGAAATACTTCACCAATTTAGAGGAAGTTTTCATCACACCTTGACTAGTTACAGTATATTATCAGATTCTACAGTGTTCTTATCCATGCTTACATGTTGTTATTGTATTCTTTATCTCTGCAGAAGGGTGGCAGTTATAACTGAGTCACTATTGGACAGAGGCTGGCAGCCTGTATAGCTGATCTATTATCTCTGATAAGTTAGTGATAGAGCTGGAGCGGGTATGGCTTTATCTGTGAGATAAAAGAAACAAACACAAGACTATCTGTTAAAAAAACGGTTATAAATACTGCAGGATATTTTATGGTAGGGTTTTTTATCAAGTGAGTTGTTGATTGTATTTTCAGTAACAGAAATAGTTTACAGGCTCCAAATGTGCACTGTTTTGACACAGTGCATGCAGTAGTGCAGTGTCCTCCTAGTGGTAGCTTTGGGTAAAGCAGAGTTGTCGTCGTCCTGCATAAGAGCAACCAGCAGATGGCACCCACATAACAGTCAATAAAAGACTAATTGAAACTCAATTTCCTTTCTTTCTACCTTTCTTACACATTTTCAATATTCTTCGAATCAACTGATTGAGTCTAAGTCTGTATAAACATATGCTTACATCTGTTTCAGACTGAAATGTAGCTGCAAAGGCACATCATCTTCTCTACATTGCAGTTAGGGGTCTCATTGGAGAATTAAGTCATGTGACATTCTTCCTTCTCATCATTTCCACAATAGACGCAAGACTGTGTTGCTATGGCACCAGAACATTAACACGTGTCCTTTAGTTTGTCTGAGACAATTATGAATAAAAATGTACTACTATGACAGCAATTTGCAGTTGACTCTGGATATCACTTTATTTCTATTTGGCCTCATTGAGACCCCTCTTTAAACTTTCTGAGACTCACAGACATCAAAACACAAGCTAATTAAACATTTGCATGCCCGCTGCTTGCATCATGTATTGGAAATTAGAGAGGCTAAGAGTGTCACTAAGGGACAGTCATTGTTCAAATGTTATTTAATTTTTCTACGGATGTGGAAGCAGACTGTTTCATTTTTGAGCCAAAAATCTCCCTTAGCTCATACAGATTCCAGCAAGGTACACAGGTGACAGACATGTGTGCTGATAACAGCTCGCCTGGTAGCCAGAGGGGTCAGAGAGAATTGACTCTCCAATCCAGCTCTGGCTCCAGAGTGTATATTACCTGTGAATGAATTTCACTTGACAGGGATAACATGTTTTAAAGGCACACTCTTATAGTCTACTGCTGTTGTTAAAGTCTAATCCTTTCCTTCCATGTAGTTTTAATCAATACAAGCTCATATTCAGTCACATGAATCTACACCAGAGCTTGTTTTGTGTCATTTACTCCATGTGTCACATTGAAAAAAAATAAAATGTATCATCTTTTCCTCTTGAAGCTACGTTGCCACGATTGTGCTGTTGTTGCAGGAGCAGGTAAATTGTTTTCTACTTACTCTGCCATAATCATCCCTTTAAAGATAATTGTTCCTCATAGATCTATTACAGTTGGCAGTTTACAGGGTGCTTTTAAAATCATGAAACAAGCAAAATGCTAATTGGTGCCAGCTATCCAATAATTGTAGGCAATTATTACAAAAGTTCTCTTGTCATCTAATTGCAGGTAATGAAATCGTGAGATAGTGAAACAAGGATGATAATTTCAGTGAATATACATATCAAAAACCCTACTTTGACTTTCAAGTGGGTCTGCTTGACGTCACCACTTTGAGGAGGAAAACATCCCATCTCACCATGATCAGAACTGTAACACTGATCAGCTGAATATCTAAAATCAATATGCCTTTTATAGAAGCATATTTTCATTGTCATAGGCAACAAAGAAACATTTCGTAACCGAGAAACTTTGCATTTTTCTTTATGTTTCATTGATAAGTCAGTTCAGCCACACCGGGGCGAGATTCTGAAAGGGGGCCATGACTTTTATCAACGCCTGAGTGCTTGTGAGTCGAGCCGAGGAGAATCTCTTTTGGTTAGCAAAGCCCTGAAGGTGGAACTGAATCCAGCAAGTCAAATAGAGACTCAGATGTGTTGCATTTGACACCCACTTGAGGCATCTGAATGTACATGAGGAGAAATGTACGAGTCTATGCTCAGAGGGTGGCTTCATTACGTGTGTCATTAAACGCACTGAGCAAACAGAAAGATAAATGAGCTAAAAAATGTCATGAGTGCCACATATAGCAGCACATATTATCAAAGTCCTTGAGACAGAAAGAAAGTTTGAGGAAATGAATGCTTTAATAAATTAAAAAGGAATAAAGATGATTATGCTCTTTAATCAACTTAGAGGTTATTAACAGATTGGAGAGATTGAATGAGTTAAAGAACAGCCGTTGGAAAATTGAAAATAGTCCTGCGGGATTCTCATGTTCATGCTAATTAAAATTGGGAGCCTTTCAGTCAGAGGTTTGACAGTAATACTTTGCAATATGCCAAAATATACAGTATTTTCTTCCCACATTTCTACCCAACTGTGTTGCCTCACAGCGAGTCAGGCGCTGTTTTGAGAGTTGAGTGTGCATCAGTGCCAAGGCGGTCAGCTCCTGCAGGATGTAAACAGACATTCTCTGCAAACGTTTCATGCACACAGTAACTGAACAAAGTGCTCTTGCGTTCATGCTTTTTAAAGAACAAGTGACTATATTAAAATGAGAAATCAGTTTCTTTTTAACCTGCTGACATTCACATTGTATGCAAATCTAACTTGCACTTCTAAATTTCTTTAGTCACCATCTTTAATATGCATGAAACATAAGCTAAAATAGATTGTTGGAGAGCCTCTTCCCCAACTGGCCCAATTATTATGCATGATGCACAACTGTAATTCTCTTTATGAAGCAATGAACAGATTTATTTAGTGCAGTAAAAGATTTGCGGTTTTCCCTTTATACACTAGACAACAGCATCTCAGTAAGAAAAGTACAGGTGGGACTAATAAGTTTGAACCAGCATGCACAGTACCAGGGCCCTGGAGCAGAAACACCTGAATGTAATGCAGCCATTAATAATATTATCAGTTACACCTGTGCTATTTCTTATATGACATGTGGAAATGTCTGACGTGACAAAGAAGCCCCTATATACCCATAATTCACTCTAAGTGTTTCCACTTATGCTGCCTGATTAGCCGTCTCGTCAAGAAGAGTGAGCACAGACAGCTCCCTCACTTTCCAGTTCGTTTTGTTGCAACTATTAGGACAGGACAATTTGTACCATTATCTTTGGTTCATAGTTTGGTTACATCACATGATTCCCATCACAGAAAATATCTAATCAAGCAAAACTACAGATACTACTGAATTTATCACACTGAAATATTTCACTTTGAAAACCATCACAATTTATGTGGTCTGATAATTCCTCTCTTTGAAGTTTACAGTAGTCAATTTTAAGTTAAATTTCCGATGTATATACTTATTAGGGCTCACAAATTCAAGTACCCAGATTTCAAAAACTATATTCAAATTGCCTAAATTCAATAAGCTCAATTCAGATCTCAAAATTCAAGATGTGAAATTCAGATCTGAGGATCCAGGTAACGCAATTTTGATCTATCATTTGTGCATGTCACTTAAAACATTTAATACCTTAAATTTATTAAAGATCACCTCCAGACATATAAGACATATACTAGATACTCTGCTTGGGATAATGATATGTTTACCTAATACCTAAAAATTCCATCTACTTCTTTTCCCTCATTGAAAAAACAAGAATTGATGAATATACAAATATTGTTAATTTCATAGGTTTAACTGCTGGACAAAAGATGTGTCCTCCTTCGCTGAAATTCTCAGTGTATGTGCACTGGAGGCTTCAAGTTTCCACATCACACTTGTATATGTGGAGTACTGGACGACAATTAGCCTCCAAATTAGTTGTGATGTTGCAATCACACCACCCACCCCTAAAACTCAGATTTTTGATGAGCACAGACAAACTTTTCACTTTCAGCAGATGAATGTGAAAACAGCCTTCTAGTGTCAAACTCTGCATATTCATCATTCTGCAGAGTGAAGCTGAAACATCCAACCAAAGGAGCAATAAGCAAAAAACATTTTTGAGTGGAGCGGGACTTTAAAATTGTCTTAAAATATTCTAAATTTAGTATGTTCTTGGACAAATAAATGTAGTACTGGTACTTTAATGGGAGATGAACAGCAATAGCACTAAAAAGAATTCAGAGATATGTCAATATTTCCTCATACACAGGCAATAAGCATCATAGATCTGGTATGTGTGTTTGAAACTCCCAAACGGCAAAAACCAGGTTAAGATGTCAGCATGATTGTGTGTTCAGGATGCAAGACATCACACCCCTCAGATGAAAACACTTCAATACATCACCTCAGCAAATAATACGAGTTCTCATTCCCATATGTTGCCCTCTGTGTCTCACATTGCCCTAAATCCTGACAAACAAGTTGCCTGCAAATAAGATGTGAGAGATCAGTTCTGACATGTACACAGAGTCATTAGTCATCTAGTGTTTGTGTTAGGGTCCCCTTAGAATAGGAGGTGTAGTCCTGTTTCCCTTAGTGAGCAAAGCCAACCCTAACACAGCACATAGACACTGGCAGGTGCAGAAATGTTCCACTTTTGATCTCTCCACAGAGTGCCTTGCTATGATTATCTCAAGCTCTCACTGCCTTTGATTCATTTGCTGCTACACTGTGGAATCCATCTATTTTAGTCCATCTAATGCGTGGTTTTCCTTGTGTTTTAAGATCACTGTGGTGGAGAACAAACAGGCGCAGCACGCCGATATTAAAGAGGGGTATACCTACACTCTTTCGTGCAAAGAAATATACAGTACTGTGGAAATTCTAGTCCTACCTTCATGTAGGAACTTGTGATCAGTGTTGTGTTTGCGTGGGTGGATGTGAAGTTATTGAACTTTCCAAAAATATCTCTCTTTTTTGGCAGCCTCGTTTTATACATCACAACTGAACAACTGGTACATTTTTGAGAAGCTAAGGTGCAGAATATTGTATTTTAACCATACTGCAAAAGTAATTCATTTAACAGCTGTCACATGATATTCATTGGCAAATAATCTTGAGGAATTTCATGATTTTCCTGAACCATAGAATATATGAAGATCTAATCAATAAAAACTGAAAAAAACATGTTTAATCGATATGTTCTTATTGATTGTGGTGACCAAGAAACAGAAAGAGGGTTGAAAAAGCCTCCCGGTGTACTGAATTTACTCCCATCAAAACTGCAGACGGTGTCCTTTCTGGTACCTCAGTCTGCTGTGAAGCAAATAAACATTTGGACGATGACTGCAGATGATTTTTGGAGATGTGAAGAAGCAACCAGAGCCAAAATCGCAGAGGAGGCACTGGTCTCTGCTTCTTCTTCTTTTTTTTTTTTCGTGTTTGTGCTGGTGGCAGTAGTGAAGGGTGTCTGTGTGCATGTGTGTGATGTTTGTGTTTTGCCCCTGAGTCAGGAGTACAGACGTTGTACTGCCATACAGATGGGATTTCTATCCTCAGTGCCTCCAGAATTTACACACATGACCTACAGTGCACTACTTAACACTGCCGCACAGTTTGCTACAAGATATTTCATCAACAAGTTACAGCTTTACTATTACATTTTCATCTGGAATCATGTATTCTGTAACAACATGCAAACTTGATTGTCGACTATTTTAATTTACTGTGCCGTACAGTACAAGTCAAGAAGTAAATAAGTCTACATTTATATAATAAGCAGGAATAAAATCCAAAATATAACAAGCACTTCATCATAGATGTAAGGCTGAGTCATATCATTATTATTTCCAGCTTCTGGTAAAGATCAATAGTTACCCTGCAGTTAATCACATCAAACTGCCTCATTAGAGCTCACACACACTGTGTATTCACTTTACTCTGGAGTGAATCTCTTTGCATCTTCAGTCTCTATCTTGAATGTTTGTTATATCTGAATGGATTCAGATTTGAACCACATATTTGTTCTTCAGCAATGTGTATGTGTGTGTATATCTGCATATCTCTGTGTGTTTTAGTTAAAAGAAATTGAAGATAAATGAGAGAGAGATCTTTTTTAGTTGTTTCTGATCTGTGAATTGTGAAACTGACAGTGAAAGTGTGTATTTTTAACCATCCGATTGCAGTGTTTGTAGTGAGAAGTTGTCAGAAATGTCTGGTCTTTTCATCTTTTAAATTCCATCCTTTTTTATGTTCCTGTGTTCACTATGCTAAGGCCATTTGCAGTGGAGCAAAACGCTTCTTTGACAGGCCAACTGAAAGACTAGTCTTTGTGAACAGAAGCAGAAAACACTTGCTATTAATCATTTTTGCATTTATCTTTGTTACTGTGAATGTAGAACAGACAATTTCTGCAGGGTTCAGGTTCTTTGATTCCAATTTTATTTTCCAATATGAAATGGTCAGACAATGCCAGATGTTATCCAGAGTGCCTTGATGGTATTTCAGATTGTGTCATGAAACATTTATCAGTTTATTTTTTTATATATATAAAATGAATGAGAAGACAGTAAAATTCAGTTTCTTCACAGAGAGTTTGCTGTACAAAGGAAGCATCTTCCATCTCTTAAAAATAACTGAATCATATCTTCCATTCAGTCTGAATGCACATGTTTTGATATGCATCTGTGCCGGCGGAAAAACACTTTCTACCTTCACTCCTCCACTTTTATTTCTTGACAAACTACTTTGCCATGACACTGTGCAAGGCCATTTAAGGGACACAGGAACATTTGCTACATTTATTGTCTGAGAAAAATACTCTGACCTCTTCACTCTTTATGGTTGTTTCCTTGTAAGCTTTGCAAATAATGAATCAAACGTATTTTAATATTGTGTCAAATATCCAAAACTGAAAAATGGAGGAAAAATATGTACAATACAGCTGCATTATTTATTTTTTTTGTCCATGAGGGGGCAGGCAAGCTGTAAACACAACGTTGATATATTACCACCTTATAAAGTTGTTTTGACAAATGTGTTAGCAAACAGTTGAACAGCAGACACAGAGCGAAATTAGCGTTCATTTGAAGTTATGTCTCTGTCAACCCGATATCTCTCATGTTGTAACTCTATTTTGGTCTCCACCAACTTCTGAGAGAAATGTCTGGCTGTTCAGTTGCTAAATGCTCCATTATGTTCACCAGCTAGTCACTATCAAACAGAAAATGTCTCTTTGTTAGTGACTAATTAACAGGAGTCTGTCGTAGTAGGATGTAATGGGTTTATCAAATCTTTCTCACCGAAAACAGCTCCCTGCTGTGGCTGGAAACAATGCTAATGAGAGCAATGACACTGAACGAAAACTGTAAAGCTGCAGGCAGGAAAACCAAAGCAATGAGCTAAAAAAAAAATGCTAAAAGAGCTGTGGGAGTTTGCAGAGATGGGTGAAAATTCTTTGTGTTCATCACTACATATGACACTTTTCATATTAAACAGTAATTTGACAAATTGTTTACATAAAAATAATGATTGGTGCAGCATTAAATAATATTAAATGTATTTCATTTGAACAGTACATTGAGGCCTTTTCTGTCTTATAACTATGCACACATGAGTAAGCCTTCTGGAGCCCTTCAAATTCATGGGCTCATGGCTCACACAATGACTTGCACTGTGATAGACTTGTCTTCAATCCAATAAATCACTGTTGCCAAAGTATTTCAGCTGAGAGCTTTTCACTGTGAATCAAAAGGTATATATTAAATGGCACAAAAAAAACACTCAAATCTCATTTTACATTTCACACATTAAAATATATTGACATGATACAGGCCTAACCACATCATGAGGTGTAAAAAAAAAATATATATATTGTAACAGATGAGACAGAGCTCTGGATTTAAGTGGAATTTATTGGCTAGAACATAGATCACTTGGATGCTAATTAAGATAGCTGGCTACAGAGAAGGCAGCAATGAGGGATCCAGTATCTCTTGGGGAGTGAGATGGAACAATCCAGCAAATGGTCTCAGTGACATACAAATTCTATCTATCTATCTATCTATCTATCTATCTATCTATCTATCTATCTATCTATCTATCTATCTATCTATCTATCTATCTATCTATTCATCAAATAGCTGCTTTGCTTGACCTAGCATCACCTGCTCTCTACATTTTTAACATCCCACAGTGCTCAGCAGGGAATCACATTTGTCCCGCGATTTTAAAAAAGTAAAGGCTCTAAATCAATACTGATAAATATTGATGAGTCCTACAGTAACATCAATATACACACATGGATGACTGTGACTGATAATGCTGCAGACTCTGGAGACACGCACACAAATCCACATACGCTGCTCTAAATTACATCGTGAATCTCAATTAAGCTGCACAGCTGGGGTTTTCTAGTCATGCAGCACACCATGTTGCACTTTTTTGTACTTTTGAGCGAGTAGCAGTGAAACTGGCAGGTGCACAAAGCCTGAGGAATCTGTACCTTTTCCAGTGAAACCCAGGGTTAAGTGAAACATTAAGAGAAAATGGTCAGTGGGGTGGTTTCCATGACTGCATAGGGGAAGGAGCGTTTGAAGGTTTTTCTGTTTAATGTTGATGCTCTCATGATAGCTGCATCGTAATGAGCACACCTGAAGTACGGACATCTCTGGGAAGTCCTCTCAAATGCTCTACATGCTGATGAGCTTATTAAGCAGAGAAGAAGACATGGAGGATGTGGCTTATCTTATTATTTTTTACTACTGTCTACACTGTCAGTGGGAACCTCTGTCAAATAGGCCTCGGAAGCGAAAATGACAGCAGGAAAAGAGGATCTGTGGAAGCATTAATGGTTATTAGGGTAGTAATATTGTAGAGAGCAACTTAATACAGCTCATTTATATCCATTCAGTATTACAAATGTGTAATATCTGGTGGCAGTAATGGTAATACATTTCTGGGAGACTAATGAGGGTGCATTTCATCAGGGATTTATCTCATATTCACACGAACCAGAAGCTGATACTGTGCTTAAGTTAAAATGCATGCCAGGAGGTTCAGTATGTATATCTCTCTTGAGTCCCTGCATATAGCCTGAACTGGTTTCATGCAGTGCGGTTGATGCACACAAAGCACTTAGGCTGATGATTAACACTCAGCTTTGAAGATGATCATGTGCTTGTCCATGCTTTGTTGCCTCATGCATACATTTCCTGTGAATCAGAGAGCTGTGATGAAGGTTTGATTGGCCTCTGTCTGCCAGTTCATTTCTGTCTTGATGATGACAAATGACTCACATGCATACATGTGCAACTGGGCATGCAAACACACACAAAAGAGAGAGGCACACACATAAAATGTCCAACATAGGAAATCACAGACACATCTGATGTTGCTTATACAGTATTAGTTAATTATTCATTTTTCTTTAATGTTTTCATTCATTGTGATCAAGCTTTTTCTTATTTTTCAGTCAACTCTCTAGGGATAGCAACGCAGGTCAGTCAGTTCAGAGCTGTTGATGTTAGCATGCTAACACACTAAAGTAAGATGGTGAACATGGTGAACATTTCAGCATGTTTAAGACCCATTTACACTGTGTGATTTTGAGCTTACATGAAAGTTGACAATCGTGAGAGAAATGTGGTAAAATCTTTGGCCATTAGTCCAAAATGGTGCTCCTATATTGCACTGTGAGACACGTCCACTGGTGATCAATTTTGAGCTTTGGAGACCAGAGACTTCTGGCAGCGTCAGAAAGACCAAATTCTCACAATGTTACTGCTGCTACAAACAAACAAACCAATCAGAAAAAGACATGAATTGACACAGAATACACTAGCTGGTGTAACATTTCATAAATGCAGTTTTTGAATACAGTTTAGGGAGAAAACACATTCATTCACCTTCATAAGTCTATGGTACACAAAAACCAAAAAGATGGATGTTAATTGACTATCCTGTATTTTCAAACCATATGAGTGTTGCAATAGATGACGTGAGCGGATGATGCTTTAATATACTTTTTACTATTTACAATGTAGTGCTACAATTCACCATGCATTCAGTGCACATCTCACATGCACGAAATTGACACTGTGAAGTCTGATGCAGACTGAAACCAAGATTTTTATTAGAGCCATGTCGAACACTGTGACATGCAATAAACTCGTTGCTGATCGTTGCTGTCACACAGTCTACAGGGGCCTTAATATTGTCAAAGTGAGCATGTCAGCACATTTATATTTAGCTCACAGAGCCTCACACAGCTGCTAGCAGGGCTGTAAACCTTTAGTCTTGTTTAATTGTATGTTTGATTTTGTTCAGTTCAGTTGGTATCCGCATGTCATAACTGTAAGTAACTGGTAAAACTGGAAGAAATGCACTGGAAGAAACGTACAACATCATTCTGAATATTATTGCTGTTAGTAAAACACTTTACATCACATAATGTTTGATTTCCAACACATTAGCACTGCAGCTGTACATTTTCCTCTTCACACCCTCCTTTATAATCGCACCTGTTTTTATTTTGATACTATTCTGAACAGAGCTACAGCCACCCACATAGCACTTATTTCCATGTTCAGAGTCAACATGATTTAGCTAATGGGACAGCTCACTCCTCTTGAATCTGCCCACTCAGCACATTGCGATCTACCTAATTGAATAATCAGTAATCGAATGAACACTGCTGGCTGCACTTAGAAACTGCTGAAACAATATATTCATGTATGAGTAGATACATAAAGATCTAAGCATGGAGACTGACTAACCAGTGTCATTGCAACACTCCAACTATATTATAATATTATCATATGAATTTCTTGATTATTCCTTAGGGAGTCATTCAGTCCCACTCATTTTCTCTTCTGTTATCTCCCTTTTAATTGGGCTTTTTTGGGGCAGTTAAAGCAATTTATTCATATTTTAAATCCCATGGGTGTAAAAGGCTCAAACCTTTTATGGGTAATGTTCTCCTTTCATAATATATAACTGAACAATGCATTAATTTGATGTTTCCTGTGGAGAATTTGCAATTCATTTTAAATTCAGCTCTTATCGTCTCCCCGATTTAGGTGGTGTTGAGTCTTTCTGGGCTGGCAGAGAGAACATGTTGCCAAGTGCAGCAGCCCAAGAGGACATTTTAAGTGAGAAGTGGGCTGTGTGGAGTGGAGTTGGCGTGGACCAACTGTGGCTATAAAAAAAAGGCAGGGGTAGACAATAGTGCTAAATACAAACTGCCTTGTAGTTTGCCAGCAGTCAAATATTTCCAAACAGCTGCATGTCGTTTGAAATCTGCTATCAAATCATCTTTGCTATAATTAGATAATCAATGAACATGATACACATGTGATTGGTACAGTTTATTGGGATTCACTAATGTGATCATATTATGTTCATGGAGAACACCAAACAAATTAAATCATATATACAAATGTATGGTTTACAGACTTTATTGAGCATTTACTGATCTCTTTGTCTTATATAACATTTTCTTTGTCATCCATCTGAGATTTCACAATTTAGTTGTGATGTGCTTCTTGCCAGACAGCAATAATATGCTAATTAAACATTTCCTTGTGCAGTTAAAATCTCTCAAAAACAGCTACAGACGAAGTGGAAACTAACAGGCAATCAGATGGCCTATAAAGGTTACCACTGCAGACATTTGAGCAATGCATAATTTGTCAAAGACCATAATGAAAATGCTACAGTGGCACATAGAAATGTTTTCACAAATGAATCACAATGCTATCTTCTAACTCGAAAAAACACTGTCAAAGCGTGTTGTGGGATGAGCTGGCAATCATATTCAGTGTCTAAAACAAGGACTTACTGATGTTAATGCAGCTTGCATAACAGAAGTCTCAATTTAAGGCCATACAGATGTATTCCTTCCACAAAATACCCTGGCAACAAGCTAGACAAAATGTTGCATTTTTAGAACAATTCTCATCTTGGGAAAACATCAAAAAAGTTGTATTTTTATCGTTTCAGTGCTTTCAGTGTCAGAAAATGAAGTAATGTGGTGTTTAAAGCCATGTAGTTGGTTTAGTGTCTGCCAATGTACCACAAGCATCTACTGAATATGAATGCACTGCAACAATGGAATGCAAAACAAGGGCTGCTTTTCCTCTGGGACTTGTGGTACTAACATATGAACTGTAATGCAGGCTCTTGTTCCAGCTTGCAGAGGTTGGGTCAACATGGTTTGTAAGGCAGCTCTGAATCCTTGTTAGTGGATTTTTTTACCATAAAATCTTGAGCAGGCACAATATAGCCACTGAAGCCTCATGGTCACAGTGTTTTTGCAGTTGTGCTGATCATCAGGCAAGGTAATCAACAACATTTTGTTCCCTTGTAACAGATCTCATTCATATTGTAATGTTTCTTCAGGGGAATTCAAACCAGAAGCTCTCACATTGGGTATGTACAATGCGATCAATGATAAAACAGCGCCGACATGCACATCGTCAGACATCAAAGTGTTGCATACAAACATCCTCTGGGCTGACTGAGGTGGAGGGCAGTGGCATGGACTACATCAACTGAAAAAAATTGACAGAAGGAATGACAGTACCAGCCTGTCCACATAAGAAAAACAATAGTATAGTCTTAAAATTCAGGCTGGCAAAAATGACCTATAGTTACATTTGAGTGACAGGCGCCATCTAGTGGCCGCAGTAATTATGACCCGCAGAAGTGACGCAGTTCAAATGAGGTCAATATAAGGTGACAAATTTCCTTATTAGGAAGAGGGTAGATGACTAGATAGTTAGTGTGGACTTTGCTGCTGGAGACTACTGTTCGCTTCCCATTTCCAACTGCAAGTGTCATGTTTCCAACTGCGAGTCAGGACATTTTTTAAAAAACACCACGATTGTTGTGGTGCCTAACTTTAAGGAAGTTGGAAACCTGTTACAAGTGATCATTTCAATCAAACCCTTTCCCTAACCCTAACCAAGTGGTTTTTGTGCCTAAACCCAACCAGACCTTAACCACAGCATTATCACACCATAAAACATAATTATTTTTCCAAAACTTGAGGTGAATGTATGTAAAAATGTGCCCTGCAAGTCAAGAGTCAGGGCTTCATCCTGCTAGGAATGCTCCATTTGCAAAGTTACCTCTACATCCTCCTCATGACGTCTGATTGTTTGTGCATGTCTGTTGCTGAGATTGTTCCACGGATTGTTTGCATATTCCACTCACATATTTTGGGTCAGATTTGAGAAGTTTCCATTTCTAGCAAAGAACAAGAAAAAGAAATGGGATTTCCACTACTACTGTTTATTTATGTAGCCTCCAGAGCTGCCAGAAGTCTGCTGAGGGGCAGCTTCCGGAAGCTGGCCAATCAGAAGAGAGTGGGCTTATTGGGAGGCGGGCCTTAAAGAGAAAGGGGCTAAAACAGCCTGTTTCAGACAGAGGCTGAACTGAGGGGCTGCATAAAGAGCCAGTATGAGATAAATATGGAGTTTTCGAACAGTAAATCATCCAAAGATATTCCAGTAGAGCCCCATGATATAAATATAGACCTTGAAATGTGCATAATAAACTTGACACAAACCTGAGTACCACACAATGGGAAGGAAAAGACGAATTGTGAGGGTTGAAGAACAGTATGCACAGGTCATGAGCAGTTCACTTCGCAGTCTTTCTCTTTGCTTTTTTCTGAAAGGATATGGCTATAAAGAGAATTATCTAGCCTATGAGTAGTAAATCAAAGGCAAGTAGACTTGATTTTTGGGTATGGAGATGTTTCAGGACTCTCTTGAAATCTCAGAGGAAGAACATACAACATCTCAACTTGTCTCTCTTTAACTTAGCACATAGACATCCTATATAACCTAGGTGACTGAGAATCTTCACAGACATGTAAAGAGCTATCTTTCACTGTCTTGGTGCCATAGCAACAGAGCATGAGGCTGTGTTGGTTTATTTTCACCATAGGTGCAGGAAAATCACCGGTTTCTGCTGTTTCTGCTACTCTCCTGCAATAGAATGTGTAGCTAAAAGCCTTGTTGTTATATGGATGCATCTGAATCTCAAATACATTTGCATGCAACATATATCTGTGTCTGTCTCCCTGATGAACACATGATGAGACTTCCCACAGCTTACCATTTAATTATTCTGAGCAATCACCTCCTGAATTAGTTTGCTCATCATTTCCACCAGTCTTGAAATTACAACACCACCTGCATATTCTCAGTGGGAGCCAGCCTTCTTGTAACAGCATTTAGACTCAGGGCTCTCTGCTTTCTTTTCATGTTTGTGTTGGTTTAACCAAGCCCACTGGGGTGTAAAATTGAAATGCAGACAGACTACACAAATGATAACACAGTTTCTTTCTTCTTTATCTCCACCGTAACCCAATAAAAAATATATTATGTTGTAAGGATACATAGACAGGACCCTTTGAACAACAAAATATGCATGCACATACTGTAGCATGCCACTGTAATCACAATAGGGTGTATTACTATTTAGAAAGGCTATACAGGTACTCCAGAGTGGCTCCATTTAAAATGTCATAGGCTTATCCTAATTCATCTGTAGCACAGCAACACCTGCTGAATCTATTTGAGATGCTTCCCACATACATTGTATTACCTATTCATGGCCTGGCAGAGTGACTTGTTACAGTGAATGACAGAAAAGGGGACAGAAGAGAGAGGAAGCACAGAAAATGAGAGAACATAAGCAATGGATCAGTGTTTGGCGCAAACAGGCAACATTACTTATGTTTACTGCTTGAGAATTTTGATGACAGCTTTTCCCTCAGGTTTCAAATCCTATCTTGTTTTATTGAGGCTGAAAGGAAACTTTATTAAAGACGTTTTTATTCACCTGCCACATGCTTATAGGCCTGACTCATGAAGAGTTTTATTGTGGATTGCACAGCTGTTCTTTTAAATTTTACAGGTTTTATTCTTGTTTTGCTTTCTTTTATATTTCTTGAAAACATGGTGGAAAATGCTGTTCATGACAGCTGAACTTGTTTTTGTTATTTGTCCCTGTGGCCATGACTAGACAAGTTCTTTCATGCATATAATCCCTCTTCACAGGCTCATTGAGAAAACATTAAAACTTGGATGAAAGCATATGTTTTCCCCTAAATTTGGTTGTACCTTTTTTAGCCACACTAGCGGCGTGGCTCTGGAGATGGCAATGTCAGTCTGATCTGTTGGTTGCTCCACCTCTTTGGTCCAGACTGAAATATCTCAACAGCTATTGGATGGATTGCCATGCAATTTTTGACAGACATTCGTGGTCCCTGGAGGATGAATCTTACCAACTTTGATGATCCTGTGACTTTTCCTCTAGCGCCACCATGAGGTTCACATTTGTGGTTTTGAGTAACATGTCTTGACAGCAATAAGAAGGATGACAGTCAAATGCGGTACATATATTCATGTACCAGGATGAATTTTAACAATTTTGGTGATCCCCTGACTTTTAATCTAGTGGCCTCATCAGGTGAAATTTTCAACTTGTCCAATATGTGATTTATGACCAAATACCTGCAAAACTAATGGCTTTCCCATCAGACTCAGCTGTACTTTGTGTTTAGTATTAATTAGCAAATGTCAGCATGCTAACATGCAAAACTAAGATGGTGAACATGGTAAATATTACTTGCAAATCATCAGCATGTTAACAGTACCATTGTGAGCATGTTAGATCAAATCACTGCTAGCATTGTTGTAGACTCTTAGTTGTGTTTGTACTGTTTTGTTTTGTTTTTGTCTATCACTACTGTTGCATTCAGGTTTTCACTGGGAGATTTTTAAAAAAAAAATCTTGTGAGAGTCCTGACAAATAAACAAAATCTGCAAATTCACAATTATTCATGTCTTTCAATGTGATCTTGTGAGTACATTGGACAGCTTATATTTAGCATATAGATATATATATAGCATACATTTAGAGGTAAAAAAAAAAAAATACAGATGCATGTATCATCCTCAATAAATTTCTGCCTACAGCTTCAATCCTGCAACAGCAGAGTTTATGTATTCATGTATTAAATAAGAAACTTAAAAAATTCAGTAAGCACTGTCCATCCTAACTGTGTCTCAAGGCAAAGAAAGGTTTATCAGCCTGTATCTCCTCTGGAGTATTTTGGAATTTCCAATTTTCCATTCACCTACAATCACCTCTATTTTGCCCCGAGAATTGAATTAAAAGCAAGCGAGGAGCAGAGTGGAGGGTGCGGAAGAGAGAAGTGGTGCACTCATTCAGATCACACATACATAGGCTCACTAGGATCCTCTTCTCCACAGTCCTGCTGTGCAGTCTCTATTTGGATAAAACTGAGCTGTTGCAGAATAATAAGTGGAACAACAACAGAGTCACACAGTCGACATCGCCTCAGACAGGAAGAGACTGAGCCCACTTTGTTGTCAAGATAAGAGACAGAGTAGGACAGGAAATCTGGTCCTGTCTGGTCATTCTACAATACAAGTGTCCACCACATGCTCCTCACCCATTATGTAAAGCGTGGTTCAGTGTTATCAGAGACTATTATGTGGGATATCTTGTTCAAATGGCTGGGATGTTACAATTCTATGAATGACAAAAGAACATATGTGGTATAGAAAAACCAAAGTGCAGAAAGATTGCAGATATGCATAGTGTGAAAACATATTTAATAAAAATGTTTTGTTAAAATTATTGGACTGAATATTGCATTGGTTGTCATATTTGTGAGGTGACAGAGTATATTCCATCACTATGTGTCATGAGGCTTCACGTTGCAGCTATTTCTGTAAACCTCAGCTGCTAAAGCACAGGTTGCCAGAGGCATTTGGGTCTAATCCTAAGTCAGTTTAGCCAAGCCACATTTTCATGCATGCTGTCTTTCCTGAGACCATGGATGGATGTGCTCCTTTGAACAGCAGGCTCACTCCTGGCTCTGAAATGTGCATGCTGGCAGGGACACTGCAGAGAGATAGGACATGCCAATGCCCGTTTCTAAAATGACCTGCAGTCGTCGGGTAATGATCATCATATAAATGAGGTCCTCGTAAAACACAGAAATCTTTCTCCCTTTCATGCTTTCTTTCTGTCTCCCTTTCTAAGTCTGTGCAGGCATCTCTGAGTGTGTCCGTAGCCACAAGCTAGCAAATATCAAGCAGGATACATGGTGCTTTGACCTGGATAGCTGTTACTTTCATAAGCTTTCTTGTCAAAGTGCCAAGCTTGATGCTGTGTATCACAAACTAAGTGCATGTTTATTATCAATTTTATCATCCAAGGCTTCTGTGAAAAAAAAACAATACATGACCACTGACACAACTACACATGATGATGATACTCAAAATCCCACTACTTTTATGCTTGTTTTTTATGTATGAATACAAGTGTGCGAAGGGACTGCAGATGAAAATTAGCAAGTCGATACATTAACATTTGGTAACATTTATGTTCAATATTGTACATGGTCCCTTACAAATAAAATAGAAATAAAATAAATAAATATCCAAGAAGTGTCTGTGAAGGAGGTAATTGTCAAAATTTGTTTACCTCTTTTGAACATGGAAAATGGAAACAGGAATGGATGGCAAACAATGCCTTTCTGCAAGACCTTGAAATTTCTGAGCTGGGTCATCACACAGAACAAGACCTAAGAGGGGAGAGGGTGAATAATCAACTGTCCTTGGGCAATTTGAAGAGCGGTGAGAAGTCATTTAAATAAGTGAATCCTGCAGGAACACTGTTAGCTCAAGTCAACCAGCTCATGGGATTAATATATGAAAGAATTGCTAAGAGAGAACAGACCAGTTTCACCAGTACTGTGTTTTACTTCATCATATCAGAAAGAATATAATAATGATGAACACTGTTTTTGTCTATATTCCATGCATTTCATTATTTACCACAGAATATTGTTAATATTGGAACCACCAGTAAAATTATTGAGGTAATTTTCTTTTCATATATATTTACATTGCTCTGTTCAACTTCATAATTATTTATCCTTTTTTTATGCCTTTTTTGTACATATAATATGGGGAATTTTAAACTATGAACCATTCTAACTGGAAGTCTGTAAGATTTTAACATATGTAAAATATACTGTAACAGTACAATTTAAGGTAGACAGAATATACTCATTGATCATTAATTGAAGCCTAACTTTGTGCACAAACATTAGTGTAGAAAAAGGATAAAGCTACTCTAGTATTAGCCACATAGCAGCACTGTCCTGTGAAACTTATGTATCTCCAAAATAAATTTTCTTGAGCCAAAAATTATAATGAAAAAAAATACACGTTTCAGTTTTGCAACATATTTTCTGATAATACAATGGTTTTTTTTTTAGCTACACTAGTAGTGTAGCTTAAGGGATAGCAGTGTTGGTCACTTAGTCCACCACTTTGTTCCAGAGTAACATATCTCAACAACTATTACCATGAAAATTTGTACAGACATTTATGGTCCCCAAAGGAGCAGGTCAAAATTTTTACTTATCCAGTGAAATATCTCAGCATCTACATGGTTAATTGGAACAAAATGTTGTATGATATTTAGCATGAAACCAAATGATTTTGGTGATCCCCTTACTTTTTCTCTCGTGCCACCATGAGGTTGACATTTTCTATTCTACTCTGGGGTTATGTTACGTAACATACATAACCAACTTTGTCACCATGGTCGCGACTTGTCAATCAAAAGGTAGCCATGCCCTAAAGCACACACTGCTTTATCATCTATTTTACTCTAAATGGGGCCATAATTTACAAAAAGAACATCATGCTGTAATAAAGAAGACTTGAAACTAGCAATTGAGACCATAAACTCATTAGGAAAGTGTTTAATGAGGCAATAAATCAAGTGAGAAGTAGGCTAATTTTGTTATAGACTTCCATACAATCAGATGTCTTTTTGCAACTAGCGCAGCCGCCCCCTGATGGCCATTAGAGAGAATGCAGGTTTAAGGCTCTTCCGCATTAGCCTAATTTTTCAGACCTGGAGCTCCCCGCTTGGTATAGTGCTAATTGGCAAATATTAGCATGCTAACCTGCTAAACTAAGCAGGTGTTAGCATGCTAAGTTAGCATTTAGCTCGCAGCTTCACAGAGCTGCTCTCTTCGCTGTAGACTCTTGTTAAATGTTTTTAATTAGCTCAAGAATACAAGAATTTTCTTGACCCACAAAGCAAAAATAAATAAGATAAATCATTCAACTTATCTGAAGAATTCAAATCACCAAATTTGGAGATACAGTTTTTACTGGATAGTGATGATGAACATTTTGAACAAATTGAGATTGAGATTGAGATTTTTGCAGGAAACTTTGTTGCTCTTAAACATGAGCTCAATTACACAACCATTTGCTGACGGTTGATTTTGCATGCTTGATTCCTAACATCACAATATATTACACAACAAAATAAAAGCTACACTTTTAGTAAAAAAGTGACAGTTTGTGCAGGAAAACAGGGGGGTCATGTAAGAAAACCGATGAAGACCCACAATTGGAAAACATCATTAGATCAACTGAGGCATGAGCTATGTGGCGATCCCATTAGGGATATTTGTATTGGTTAACATCAGATTTTCTTAGTCCCATAACTCCCCCACTGTAAACTCCATGAGCCATACTTAAAAACATGCATTGTCTCAGCACTTAAAGCTATAGTAACATGTAGCTTCCTCATACAGTGAAGAAACAATAGTGTCTCTATTTTTTATTTTTCAATTTAATTCCCACTGACTTATCCAGCTACAGAATCTATTGTGATAATGCTTTGAATAGCTTTACGCCAGTCCATACATCTTTTGTATCTCACAGTTTATTTATCTGGACTGAGATATAATCATTTGTGGCTGCAGTTTCTCAACAATGCATCCATTCAAAGATGATGGAAACAACAACTTGCTGCTATTTCCCTGTTATCATAAAAAGTATGGGAGTGTGTAGGTGCAAGGAGAATCGGTGTATAGATAGCCAACATTAGAGGAGAGACTGTATATTTATCTAGAACCATGTATGAATAAATTGTATGTGAAGCCAATGAGTTCATGTGCACCTACAGTAGCTATGAACCAAGGTGCAGGTCCCCAAACACTTTGCCACTTCTTTTCTATAATGAAATTCCTGCTGTAGCCTGAAATCCTATCTATAATGAGCATTTTGTTGTGTAGTTCAGAGACAAATCCCTGGTTTGTTCTTGGCTTATTATATACGAGGTTTGTTTTGTTCACTTGTAAAAGTATTCCTTGAAAATTTCCTCCAGTTCTACTTTGAAACGATTCCCAATAGCCTCACACATGATGATGAAAGTGTTTACAAGAGAGTTTACATGCATTTCCCCTTAATAAGCCTGAAACAACAGAGAGAAACCAACATTTAGACAGCACTGTGTCTGCTACTGTCACAAAAAAAACAATTTATTCCTCTCTTTATAGTGGTTCAGTGGCTCAAACACCCATCTTCGCCCAGCTGTGAGCATGGCAATAAAAAAAAAACAAAACATAAATAAAAATTACACCTTTTTAAAGACAGTTTTTCAGACGCAATGTCTGGTTATTATCCATCTGGGGATGATGACGGACACAGACAGGTTAGTTATTTTCTGTCTGAAGGAGTAACGCTGTGGAGTGCGTGCTGGTATAGTGTGTCTGCTGAGTGTGCCCAATGGCTCAGCGCTGCCGGGAGAAGAGGTTCCTCAGGGCATTGTTGTAGTTCTTATTAAAGGCGGTGTATATAAGAGGGTTAAAGAAGGAGTTGGAGTAGCCCAGCCACAGGAAGATGCTCTTCCAGATGGGGGGGATGTCGCAGGAGCACAGTGGGACGATGAGCTCTGTGATGAAAAAGGGGATCCAACAAAGTACAAACACGCCAATCAAAATGCCTACCATCAGCGCCGCCTTTTTCTCCTTTTGCTCACGCCATGTGTCCCCGTCTGTTTGGAAGGTCACAGTGGCGTGACGCACAGTAAATACCATCTGGGGCTGCTGTGTTTCCTCCTTTACCTGGGTGGCAGCCGATCACAGAATAAAGACAATAAATCAATTGTTCTATTGATTCATCAATAAATTAGACATGGTTAGCATTATAATTAGAAAGGCAATATCTTTAATAATATAGGCTAAAGAAAAAAGCAATTACTGAAGTGAAAATTTTGTGGCTGCTCAACAAAAGATGGATTATAGGCTGCTGAACAGAAGTGTGAATCAACAGGTGGATCAACAAGCTACAGCAGCGTATTCACACACACGCACAAACACAAACACACACACACAATACCGCATATGAAGCCAGAGCCATGTCTTAATCTGCATTTTCCAGCAGCCCACTTTCCATTTCACAAACATACTGTGCAGCCGGAAAAAGGAAAAAGAAAATGTCAACAGTAATCTGTTGACTTCCCCCTCTCTTATTTGTTGCCTAGCACAGCTCAGGGCTGACTTTATTTTTGTTTATCCAGCTTTTTGTATAAAGATGAACCATCCCTCTAAATCTGTCAGAGGAAAGACGCGCAGCACTCTAAACTGTTGTGTTCTGTTCAACATTTAAACAAGAACCTGCACTGGGATAGCAGGGACTAAATTTAGTTGAATCAATATGGGTCAGAGGCGCCTGTAACTGATAAGACGGATGAAGCAAATCCATTTACAGCAGAGGCCAGAAGTTAAAAGCATAGTGCTGCCAGGAAAGAGGTTTCAAATTCAATGGGTGGTTTAAGACACCTTAACATTATATACTAGATAGTGCAATAGCTAAAATGGGCACTTACACCTGCAGATCCTCCTTTGTACAATCACTTAAATCACCTTAAATGGCTCACTTAAGAACAATTATTCATTGATTATATTTATCCTTCCTGGCAACCTGAGAGCTGAGCAGCCAGCCTTGTCTTCTTCTAGTGTTAACAAACCCATACATAAAGCAGTATACAGTACATTATTTTTTGTTATTTTTCTAAATTTCTATTGTGTGTACTTGTTTGACATTTTAGTGCCACTACGGGGCTAGAGGTTCATATTTCTTGTTCTGAGTGAAATATCTTGATAACTATTGTATAGGTTGCTATCACACATTCATGTCCCACTTGAATGAATTCTAATAACTTTGGTGATCCTCTAACTGAGCTTGCTAGATCTAGCTCTGTCATCAGGTCCAAAATACTGTTTATGACCAAATACCTGCAAAACTGAAATTCCCATCAGCCTCAGCTGTGCTTTGTGTTCAGTGCTGATTAGAAAATGTTAGCATGCTTACATGCTAAACCAAGATGGTGAATATAAATATTACACCTGCTAAACATCAGCATGTGAATATTGTTATTGTGAGTATGTTAGCACATGTTGACATTAGCATTAGCCTCACAGAATCGCTAACTTGGATGTATGCTCTTTGTTTTGTTTCAGTTATTTTTGTGCATTTCTATTGTAGTTTTTTGTGTATGCCTGGATCTGACTTTAGACAACCAAAACTACTGAGGTAAGGAAAAGATCAAGGTCATGTTTAAAATAAACCAAAGTTGACAGTTGGTAAGAAACAGGATGTGAACTGCAGTCTCTGGTGTTAAAGTCACGTACTTTGTTTAGTCAGTTTTCCACCACAACCTCCTCTCTAAGAGATTTGCAACATCACACTACATAAACCTTTGCTTCTACAAGAGAAAAGTCATTATTCACATGGCCACATGAGGTCACTATGAAAAGATTATAAAAGATTGATATGAGCGTTTAAACAAATAACAGGACCAAAGTCATCATTTATGTTATTCTTCAAAAGGCATAAATGAATAAATACAGTGTTGAAATAACAATGGAAAGTGTACAGGTACTTTATGTGTTAAAGAGAGAGATAAAAGTTAATATATCATTGTTTTAGAGTCAATCCTTAGAGTCAGTCTTTTTTATATTTTCAGTGACATAAAAACTTTCTGTATTTTTATTTCATGGATTTTGGTCGTGTTGAATTATTTGTGCAATTAGGTCAAGAAACGGTGCATCCTACCTATTAATACATTCTATTTCTGTTGTGTTTACATCTTAATGTCTTTGAGTGGGTGTTTTTGATGGATGAATGCAGGGGACATTCACATCTGTTCACGTCATAACTCGCACTTCACAGGGCTCTGTGCCTTGCCTCTTCGATGTACGCTGGGAAGTGATGAAAATAAACTTTGGCTGGGTAATGAGACACGTATAATATAAGCTGCTAGTATTTCTGAGGAAAGCAAAATGACTAATAAAACATATTCTGTTTAATTGCTATAGCTACAAGAGTGATTGCCTAAGTAATGAAACTTGACATAAAAGTCTAGGAAAGCAAATAAAAGTCAGGTCTAATTTATTCGATTAGTCCTCCTTGACCGTTTGCTTCTAATTTTGGGCCAACTGATGTCACGCATGCATAACTAATGGGCATCATGAGGATTTGGGTGAAATATTCAAGAGCATAACTTACGTAAATGAAAAGAAAAAAAGCCCTTGTCGTATATTTTTTGTGAAACATTTTTCATTCTGTGGACATTTGCCAAGTTCTCAGAATATTCAGACGTAGAGTCATTTTTGTCAGAAGTCTTCTACAGGTGAAAGAAAAAGGTGTCTGTTCTAAGATGTATAAAAGTAGTTTAATCTCTATCTCTGAGGTGTTTGGGGGGTGGGGTGGGGGTTCAAATGTCATTTCCCACCATCAGGGCAGGTGAAAAATGGGTGCTGACACAATATTCATGAGGAAAATTTGCTTTCCTGATTAAAAATCAAACTAAAGCTTGCAGAATAGACCTTTATGTCTGCTTATTAGAGAAACGCCAAAGCCAGGAAGGTGCACTAGCCCATTAAAAACACTGAAGGTGACATTTATAGCCTTCTAGTGGAATAACCTTCTGCCTACACACATTAACAAGCTTGTGGTGATGAGCAGGATTGCTTCAATTATTTGTCCGTATGCTCATTGCTCATACATCGGATGCTTATGTTTCCCTGATTACTGTTGATAACCTCATCAGCCAAAATAATAAGTAATTGCACAGCAACCAATATTTGTTGTGACATCAGCCAGTTGCAGGGAGATAAATAATTATGATTTGATAAAGGGGGGGGGGGGGGGGGGATAATGATATTGTGACTTTTAAGGACAAAAGGTTATATTGAAAAAATGGATTTAAAGTAAAGAATATTAATGATCACCTCAGCCATGGGTGTGATGGTGTTGTTCTTGCGAGAGCCAATCCGGAACTTGGCCGCCTTGTAGATCTTCCAATAGACAAACAGCACCACACAAAGGGGGAGGTAAAATGCTCCAAAGGTGGAGAAGATCGTATACGATGGCTCCTGGCTCACCTGGCACTTCATCCCCTCTGAGTAGGTTTCTCCCCAGCCAAAGAGAGGTGACAGGGAGATGATGGAGGACAGCAGCCACGTCAGGGCGATCATCACATTGGAAATCTTTTTGCGCGTCTTGAGCGTGTACTCCAGGTGCCTGGTGATGGACCAGTAGCGGTCCAGTGCGATGGCTGTCACGTTCCAGATGCTGGCAGTGCAGCAGAGCACATCGAAGGAGATCCACACCTGGCACAGCACACGGCCCAGTTTCCACAGCCTGCCGTTCAACTCATGGACGAGGCTGAGCGGCATGACCAGTGCGGCCACCATCACGTCGGAGATGGCCATGGAAGCTACCAGGTTGTGTGGCACTCGGTGGAATGTCCTCACTCTCAGAATGGTCACCAACACCAGCAAGTTCCACACGAAGGTGGCCGCCACCAGCATCGCCAGCAAAGTAAGAGTGAGCACACTGAAAACAGAGAAGGGGCGATAGATGTTTCCCCCTGAGTCATGGTTGTCTAAAGTTCCACTGAAGTTGGCTGCAGTCAGTATGCTAGTGTTGGGGTAAGTCATGGTAGCTGCTCACCGCCCTGCAGCCAAAGGTCAAGACGATTCTGAGGCAGTTTCTGCAGAGGGAGGACACATTCTGCCGTAGGGAGAGATAAGGAAGAGAAACATTTTAATGTGACTAATACATCTAAGTCTCTTACTGCCTTTTTAATCAATACTACAGCAGAAATTTAACAATATGAAATAAAAGATTCTCACACTGAATACAAGCTTTTACTATGTTTTGCACAGTTAGTGTGACATCACTGGGTCATTCACAAGAGAGGTAGTTTAGTGATTTGCTCACAATCGTGAAAAGTACTTAAGTTTCTCATTTCAGCTGGCAAGAAACCTGCCTACAACTTTCAAGTGCAATTTCATCTGCCGTTTAAAAGGCTTGAAAGTACTCTGGGACATCTCTGAGACTGGAAAAGACCATAAATATTCAGTTTCATCATCCCACTGCTGCCCTTTGAATTGCATTAAAGTCAGGCTTCTATTGCAAAATGAAGAGTTTTAAATTGAGTCTTTGTTGTACAGTAATTTGGGAATATTTCACTTTGTATCCAATGAAGAGATCCCTCTGTTAATCACTGCAGAGTTACGTGTTTTAAGTGGTTGCAGAGAGCAGCATCAATTGTCACCTTAAATATGAGTGTCTGTCGAAGAAATACTCTGTATTAGCATGTGATTGTCTCCATTTCAGAATCACAAAAGAAAAGCTTTGCAAACATGCCAGTTCTATCAATACATTCACAGGAAACGCACAGGAAGTTGCAAAGCCTTCACTGTTCAGTGGTCAACAGTGCAGAAATAATGAATCTCATGTCACCAACCACCTCTACTGTCTTTCAGCTGGATGTTGTGAAGTTCACAATATATAGCTGATATATGTAGTATAAATGAATAGACTCAGAATAGATACTCATTTATCAATCATCTATTATATGATTTCAGGCACAATTTTCTTTCAACGGTGGCTATATTAACAATAAACTTTAAATGAAAAGTATGCAAAAGCATTTGAGTAACATTAGAAACTCATAATATTTGCCCAGAATTCATTGTTATGATAACTAAAACACATCTGTTTAGCAGCAACACTGGGAGCAATAATGATTTAATGCATCATGTTTTGGGAAACATATTCAGATCTGCCTCATTTAACAATCTCATAAGACAATCATTATAATCGTTAATCAAAATTTCTTATTTATAAATGCAGTTTAAACTACTCATCCTGCTATTCCTACGACCTACACCAGGCTCTTACAATCCTCCCAGGCTTCTTAAAAATACAGATTACAGTTTCTTACCTTGACCCATTCTATCTCCCACACCAGACCTTTAAAGTGGAGTTTTACCTGTAATCTTGAATATCAAATCTAATCATTCATTTTGCATGGCTTTTCCTGTGACACTGTCATGAGGGGTAATGGATGACTCGCTCAGGTTTTTCCCAGACCTCTTTCACAGTGCAAGCATCCATAATGAGTGTGGCTGATGCATATAATTTGGATTAAATAATTGGCCCTAATTGGGTGTGCTCGAAATCACAGAATTTAATCAATAGGATCATATTCTTATGCCTGTGTGGCCTCTAATAGCATTACTTTGGGCTGTATTACATTAATCTGATGAATAAATCTTCAAAAAAAAATCAGACATTTCTTGAATTTCCAAGGACATGTTGGTTTTTGTGCAGGAAAAAACACACAAAAATATACCACAAGGTTCCTCATGAAATGCTTCATTTATTTATGTTTTTATACCCACTGTCAGATTGATCTGCTTGTTATCAATCACTTGCCTCATCAATAAAGCCCGATGGGTAATAACAGTATGAGCCATGTCGCTGTCAAGCAGTGTATTTCTGTGACATGTGACACTGTCTCTTAGCATCACAAACCATGCCCTCTAATCAAAGGGTCCAACCAAGCACACCAATAGGCCCTCTGCTCTCTCTTCTCCCCGCACCTATTAACTAGCCTAATAGCCATGAAATTGAACAACAGTTATGAAGAAAACAGGCAATCAAACATGCGGCATTCAGCAAAGCAATCTTACAATTTCTGTGCTGACATCACAGACCAGGTGTTTCAAACAGCGGCTGCCATTCACTCTGTGAAAGAAAGAGAAACACATGCAAATGTATATATGCATATGTGAGAGGAGCATGGAGGGAGACACTGATCGACAGGAGGACAGCAATCACGGTCCCTAGTGTGAAATGATAATAACTGAATACATTTGACACTGTTTTTTTAGACAGCTGTGCGGGTAAAGTGTCAATTCAGGTCAGTCAGTGTCTTTAGACTTGCAACAGACAGCTGGTTCACTGGGCGTATTTGCTCATGAGCCTTGTGGGGATTTTAGTTAACTGTTAGGAATTAAATGGGGACAGAGCATGATTAACATCTCATTACGTATCATAAGGTCTGTGCTTTTTTTTTTTTTTTTTTTACATTTTATTGCTAGTATTAAGACAGAGGTGAAGAGTGAACACTTTTCATACTCCTGACAGAGCTGCAGCAAGGACATATTTCCAGACCACATATATTTCCCCATAATTTGAAAGTGAGCAAATTAATTAGCAATCATATTCCTTTCTGAGCTTCACAAGCACCAGATGCTGCAGAAATCAAGACGTTTCATTATTTCATAGCTAGCCACAAACTTAGATGAATGTGTTTTGCATGTGTTTTCTTTGCTCAAAGGAAAAAAAGTAATTTGTCCTACAAATTCTTCTCTTCATAATTTATTAATTTGCTGTCCCCTTTTATGCAATCAGTGTGCTGATTAAAAAAAAAGCAATTTCGAACAAGGTGTTAATGGCTGTGAGCTGCAGATTCAGGCAAAAGTTTTCTGACATCTCAGTTTTATCTCATCTTTATGCAAAAACATGCTATCACAACCTTCTTATTGTAACAGCTATAATCTGAATAGCATAGTGTGAAGCTCTTCATTCTGAAACGGTTATACGATCATTTGTCACATAATTATCTCCAAGGAGAGTTTCTCTGAGGCTTCAGTGGCTTCAGTGGTTGACATTTACAGCTGAAAGGAGCACTTGGTCTTGGGTTTGGTGGAACACGTTTTCAAACCAGTGCAATGAATGTGTAAAAGATTTTTAAAGCATGCTCCACTGGAAAATAAATAAATAAATAAATAAAACATGCACAAGTGCTTTATAATTGAAACCGCAATATCTAAGAGATTGAGCAAAAATGATATTCCCCACAATAATAACTTTGGCATTTACATATTCAGAATTCCCTGTGGTGCTCTCTTGTCCCATGAGGTCACCTGTCTGCACCTGATTCCTGTTCACACCTGATAATCAGCCAAGACACTTGTTACACATCCTCTCAGAAACACAACCTTACTTTTGAATCTTCATTTAGAAACGCTAATTCTTGCCAGAAGAAAGAAAACTCGGCGGCAACGATTCTTTATCGGGAAACAACTCACCCCATTAACAGTTCGGCATCAATCAGTCCGGCGCCAGAAGATCTCTGCTAGGTCTTAGTCTCTCCATCAAAATTCACTTTGGTGGTCTGTCAGAGTGTTTGAACCGCCTGGCTTCAGTGTGGATGACAGCAGGAACACACCTCGTACTGAGGATACAGAGGCGCTGGAATAAACCACAGTGGTCGGAAGGGGGAACTGAGTCCAAATCGAGTAATAAACACTGCGTTTTCTAAGCATGTGGGAGACGTGTGTGTGTATGTGTGTGTGTTTTGGGGCGTGCTTTTCGCAGCTTGCTATTCAGAGGCGTGCAGTGTGAAAGGAGACAATGTCTCTGTCTTGCCAGTGTCCGTGCTGCTCAGAAAACATTCCCTCTTTATTAATTACTCTCATTCTGCAGTGATCAGAGGTGGCTTGAGGAGACACGGATCCTGCTGCTTTATGATAAACGATACTGCCATGCAGCCATCTCACCTATGAAAACTCCCCTGGCATTTCTCCCATCTCCCGCCAGCGTGATTAATCAAGATCTTCGCGCAAATTCATTCAAATCTCATTTGTTGGCAGGATAACTTGAAATCAAGTTTCTCTTCTATGGGCTGTATCTGGAATATCCCTTGCAACACTTTTTCCTTTGTCCCGTGAAAATGTCCTGAGAAAATCCTCTCAGGATAGTTAATTTAATGAAATCATCATCTGCGCCAGTGGCTTCCTGCAAGGAGAACAAGAGAACACTCTGTGACTGTTAAGCAAACAATTTGTCAATTAAGAATCTGTTCTAAAGATGTTTTCTTTTTGGGAGACAAAATTAATTCAATTTAATGTTGATTAACTTCCCAGACAGCAGACGTGTAGCTACATGAAGACCAGGGATGGATAATCCAGATGATCCAGACTTTATAATGTCAGACAGTTACTGTGAAGGTCACTGACATTCAACTGCCCTGTAATATAATAGAGCAACAATACAGAGCAATGCCCTGATCATAGTATTTAGTATCACACTCACACTATAAGTCCTTATAGTAACTGATAACAAATGGGAACCCGTACAAAAGTTGTGGTTTCAGCACCATGGACAGCACCATGGGATGCTTGTTTATTACCATTATAGAGAGAACAGCCTGTTTGTCGCAGCACAACCTACAATACAGTTGTTCCAAGGTTAAAATACACAGCATGCACTTGGCTTTTCAACCTCTACTGCAGCGTACATGTCACAGCACTCTTTACTTCAGCAGCCGTGGAGGGTACAATGATAGTTTATCTACCTATTGCTTGTGCTAACACCCACTTCCCCCTAATCCACAGGATTTGTTTGAAACACCTACTCAAAGGGTATAAGTAGATTCCTCAACTAACCGTGAAATATGCAGCTGCGCGCATGTATAGGCGCACTTGGCTTTCATCACATCATCCCCTGCTCAAGGATAACATGTGAGTAGCTGTAGTGCCCTCCCCTATCCCTCCATATAACCTTCCCACCAGAGTCCCTCCTCAACCCCCCCCCCCCACACTACCTTAACTCCCTCATACAGGTGATCCTGATGCACAAAATCAAATCAGCTCAGTAGTCGCTTCTGCTGTTACTGCAGAATAACCTGCTTTGCAAAATTGTGTCTTGCTAATTATAGGGTCATGAAGGCATTAATGCAACCTGCTTAAAGTGTCACTGCAAAGTGCTCCTTATTAAAACAGATGACATACTTGCACTTCCAGCTGTTTAGCTGTTTAGTGTCCAGAGTTGATGAAAAGTACACTGTAGTAGGCTTACATGAAAACAGTGGAAGGACTCATACCATACAGTGTAGTCCTGGTTTGTGAAAAAAAAAGCTCTAATCAAGCTTAACATTTAATTCTGTCACCGGGAAAATCATGCTGTGTCCTGTTTCGAGCAGCTGTGACTCACCTTGCTCAGACTCAAGAAAACCTGAAATGTGAACATCACACTTGCTCTGTGCAAGGCAAAGGGATCTTTTCTCTTTTTCTTTTCCTTTCTGGGCACATTACTGTAAATCACATCTCTGACCTTGTCCTGCTGGACTGGTCTGATCACCATAAATAGCCATCATCAATTATTCCTATTACTCCCAGAATTTAATGCTGTCAGCAACTATAACTTTGCGTCGTAGGTCCTGGAAAATGACCAGAGAGGAAAAATGTGATGTGGTCTGAGATCAGGGACTTTGCTAGTAAACCTGCCACATAAATTCAGCAGCTCTTCGGCATGGGCCTGCAGGGTGCCTGGTTTGCAGTAATAGTGCAATGAGTGATTAAACACAGAGAAGCACAAGGGTTTCATTCTGTTTCCTCATATGAACCCATGATGAGAATCTAACCATGTTGTACATGGTAAAACCCTCTCACTCTCATGACACTGCTTTGCTGAAGCAGTGTCATGAGAGTTCAATGGTTCATGTGTGTGGAATATATAATATAGAATTGTAGCACCACACCTCCTTGATGTTCAGTGGGTACAACATTTTCGTCTTTATTTATTTATGATTAATAATATATTTTTTGCTGCAGTAGCAAAGCCTGCATTTTGCCCTTTACATCGAGAGGTTATCCAAACAACAGAGTTTCTATGGTGTCAGTAAAAAACATGACAGGTAAAATATGTTGTAGAAGATAAAAGTCTAAACTTCTTCCTCTATACTACAGACAAGGTTGATACTGTCATCTGCCCCTGAAAGCTAATGATATCTGTCTGCACTGTACCACTCACACCTAATTACAGCATCGGTGTGTGCCAGTAGCTGGTGAGGCAGGGGTAGGTTCAGACGGGCAAGGTGTTAGGCTGCGATGTGCTGAGGCAAGCAGCACTGGCCCAGTAGATGAAGGAAAAGACGGAGTGATTTGATAAATGGTGAAGATGGAGGTGCTGTGTCCTCTTTGATCGGCTGTTGGCAGAGTACACTGAGAGCTGTGAATCCTGCACATGAGTGATGCTCACAACTCAAAAAGTATATTTTTTAAGGTTGACTCAATGTGACAATGACCTTAGATACAGACCATACTCTGCAGTACACCATGTTACTTTGACAGTGTGTTTGCTTACCTGCATATGCAAAATTCAGCAATCTAATACAGCAGAAAATATAAGTTTTGTGATTCAGTGTGATTATGGTTGTAGTTTAATCTCCAGTGGTGGAACAAGTATTTTGAGAGCACAAATACAAGTATGCAAAAAATCCCCCATTACAATCAAAAGTACAGAAGAATGAACAGCAAAATGTACCGAAAGTATTAGAAGCATGAGTACTTATTCTGCAGAAAAATGGACCTTGTGGTAGTTTAGTCCTGTGGTTCCCAACCTAGAGGTCATGCAATAAAAATGAGGGGTTGTGAGATGATTTATGGGGTAGGAAAGAAGGAACAACAATGCTCTGCTACACAAAGTTGTATTCATTTACTTTTCTCTAATCTTTTCTTTTTGTGACATAATTATTTAAACGGCGCTACCTGAGATGTTTACTGGGGAAATGTCTCTTTGGTAGAAGTGCTAATAGACATCTGAAATGTAGTGGACTAGAAGTATAAAGTACAAGTACCTAAAAATTGTACTTGGGTATAGTACTTAATTACTTTTCACTACTGGTAATCTGCAGTGTTGTTTTATTGGATAACAAGTTGTCTTTTTCTGTTCATTTGGACACTTATTCCCTTGCATAAATATGTATTTATTAAGAAGAAACCTTAAATTGATCAATTTAGTCTTTTCTCTGACTTAATTTTATAAATTGGGGACTGGGTTCACAAATGCGTAAACTTTAAATGTAATAATTTCACAGTGAATTACAGCCTTAAATACCCACTAAAATGGTCTTGGAAAATGGTCTTGCTGTAAAGAGGTTTTCAAAATCTTTGAGATAAGCAATAAAATGACTCAAACCTTGGTTTTATTCCATGTTGATTACTGTCCAGCAGTATGGGCTGCTACCTCTGCAGATAAGCTTGCATAGTTCTTCACTGTCAATTATAGATAAATGTTGTTATGCATGAAAGACTCTCCTGGCTTGACGGTTAAAAAAAAAACATATATTTTGTACAAAATGTCAACTTTTTGAATTGATACACATAATAATTTATTAGATATGCAGCAGGAGGGCAGTTTATATCTCCCAGGAATAGAACAAACTCAATCCAACGTACTATCATATATCAAGCAATGAGCAATGACTCCTTCAACACATTATTCAAGAATATTGTGTGTCTAGTTTTAAAATATTATTGAAAAAGCATCTTCTGAAAAGAATCTTCACATTAAGTTAAACAATTTTGCCTTACAGTTTTTATCATTATGCGAGCACTTTATATTATAGTACTTCTCATTTTTCTCATACAGTAGCTTATCTGTGTCTTCCAGCTGTATGTAACTTTATATTGTAGTCCCAAATAACCGACACATTTCTTCTTTAATTGATTAAGTTTTGATTCTTTGTCACTAACACCCCTCTCAATCAAAAGTCTTCTTGATTAATTATTTTAACTTGTTATTGACACACACAGTCTTTCATCATCTCCCCTGAAATGTCCAGCTGATTTTTAGGTGTTGCACATAATACTGGGGGCAGAGGTGTCCTTATTGTACAGCAATCATCTTAATAAATTGCTCTGACCCCTTGTGGTGCTGTGAACTTGCCAAGACTGGGAATACTGTAGGAGCCTGTTACATATGTTACTAGAATTTCAAGCTGCTGTAAATGACAGAATAGAGCTCTTGTTTTCTTTTCTCCAAAGACATTTTTTGTCAGAGTAACATAAGAAGAATGGCCAGATTACTAATGAAAGGCTATGTGTTGCTGTCAACATCATCATCAGTCATTACTTTGTCTCCCAGCTCGTGTTTATTTATGATTCCTCACACAAGCAATTTGACCCACACGTGCTTTACTATCTATTTTCAAAGGAATAAATAAGTCTTTAAATTGCTCTTTCCCTCTGTGTTGCTACTGATATCTCCCAATTTAAAGTATATCCGGGTAGATAATACAAGATTACGTAAATGATACTCTGTAAGCCTTTTCTGGATACAGCTTCTTTATTCAACCATTTTTGATGAACACAATCCAGATGAAATATATTCAGTCTTATTCACACTTTCCAAAGATGACACATTGAGCGCAGTGCTTTTCAAAACACAATGCGGTGGTGCATGAATTGTGAATCTTTGGTCACTTATGAATCCACATGTGTTTTATCTTAAAATGAACCCAGTCCTCAATTTATACTCTCCAGGGAGAATCTAATTGTTCCAGATGAATTTATCATCCTCATGAATACTTTAATTGAAGTGGTTAAATGCCAGTTAGTGTAAAGCACTTTTCAAAGCATCCAAACTTCACAGTAGAATTATTCTGCACAATAATCTCTTTTGCATTTATCTTTTTAAAGCACCGCTTTTGTTACTTGCCATTAAATACATTAGATTTAGTGGAAAGATGTTTTTTTTTTCTTTTTTCAATTTTTAAAGTTAAAATATTTCTGCCCTGATTGGATTTGAAGCAGACTCATGTCACTAAATGCCTTAAATAATGACTATCCTTTGAATAATTGAAAAAGTGTAACTTACATATAAAACAATACAGCTAATTGGATCATTTTAATTTAATTATTCTTCAATAAGAATTTTAATTGAAACAGTTAATGAACTATTGAAGTCTTTTTAACTGGAAATTGTCTCATTTCAGATCTTAAGCCTCAAGTGATCCCTTGACTCATCTCTTAGGTGAATAGCCTGAGGTATTGTCCTAAAAAAATAAGGAAATTAATAAAGCACTCAAGGTCATATGCCAGTAAACCCTGAGAGGAACTATCCATCTACTGCACCTAGGGACTGGCCAAGGTAAAACAACCTGAAGCTTCATATTTCTTTAAAATGACATTAGTATTTTCAAGTGCGAAAATGAGGAACTGTGGCTTAGCATTACAATAACTCATCTAATATTGATCCACTGCAGCCAGGAGGCTCTTTGAATTTGCACTATGAGGTTGTCATAGCTTTCCAAATCTGTTAACATCTTTGTTTTCAGTAGAACACATGAATATACGGTTTGCTGTCAGAGCAAGTTGATTTCTTCCTTTTCATGTGCCTTAGCTGCCTTCACCCAATCCTCCTGTCACCTTGCTCAGTGACAAATAAACAATACAGGGAAGGAATAGAGGCCCCCCTCCCCTACCCCCCTCCCCAAAACACACACATTCTCACACACACCCCGACCCAACTCTGTGCGCCGTGGATCACATATCATCTCAGACACCAGCCAGTGCGTCAGGAGCACTTGTGTAACAGTATGGAGGGCCCTTTAATCTGTAATTTGCTGCAATCAGAGACCCTGGACCTTTGGGGTGAGTCAGATGCTTGAAATTGATCCCTTGTCAGAAAGTATACAATGAGCGTATACTGTCCTATTTTCTGTGTCTGAGCTTTTTTGCTTTGCCTTTCTGTCGGTAGGCTTAATATGAAGTCAGTAGTGACACATCTAATTTAGGGAGGCGGTTGACTTCTTTCTTAGACTAACTAGTAGCTCAGGTTTGGATCCTGAAAACAACCAGAAGTCCATAGTTTCATCACCCCAGTCCTTCCTTTATTGTCATTTGATCCAATATAAGACAGAATTGGAAATGAAACACCGTGCTACACTGACTCAGCTTGCAGCACTATTTCAAAAATATCATTTGCTCATATAAAGTGCTATTTACCATATTCTCCAGCTCATAAACAGATACCACCTCCTCCCAGCTGATGTAATATTTCCCTTGACATTTAAAATCATTTTTTTGTATGTTAAAACACTTTGATATATGAGTTTTTTTTACAGTGAGCGTGACACATTCATTTCAGTCAGTAGAATTCTCATTATGATTCAATAACTTAAAGTTAAGAAGAAATAATTCTAGAATTAGAATGCTTGTCAACAGTCCAAGGAAGATTCTAGAAGGTTCTGTGGAGGAATAATTATTGTCTTGATTTGTTGTAAAGGCACACTTCAAGCTGGAAGGACAGTTTTCCTGTCCCTGCTGTGGCAGTTTGGTACCACTGAGATGCTATCACCGCTTTACAAGGTAAGTGCTGGCTGCTTGTGCTAACATTCTCCTTGTGAGTTGATGTCTTGGCTCTGTTCAGTCAGTGTCTGTGTGCTTGGTCAACAAACATTATGCTGCTGGCTGTTGATGTCTGAAGGATTTAGCCAGCTTTTTTGTTTGTTTTTTTTGTTTGCTGTTTGGCATGTGAATTTTAATTCTTTAATGCTTTAATTTTTGCATAGTGGTGAAATATGAATATCCTTAAATGTATTAACTGATTTGGATTTGTGGCATGATCTTTCCCTCTAGGTTATTTTCATTGTTTATTGGAGTTGCCTGCAGGCTTACTGCAAGCAGGGGTAGTAGAGGGAAATATTATATATTGGCTTCAGGGATGTAAATATGGCTATAATTCCCACAGCCCATTCGGATAATTATCTCTCTGTAATAACGGCTTCACATAAACTCACACATTCACATTTTCTTTTTGCAATTCACACTCAGTTGAGAATTAGATAAATATCTCAACTCAAAGCAATAGTTCTATGTGACATCTGTTCTCTGTATCATTATTATATCTGAACCGCTGAGTGTCTGTTTTATGGTTTATGGTGCTGATACACTCAGCAGCATGGTCATCTGATATTCTTATAAATGTCCGCTGAGTATGAAGCTACAGCCGGCAGATGGTTATCTTAGCTTAGCATAAACACTGGAAACAAGGAGAAAGTAGAAGCCTAGTTCTGTCCAAAGGTGAAGAAATCCACCTACCAACAACTCTAAAGCTCAGTAACTAACACATAATTTGACATTTGATAAAAAGCTACAGAAGCAGTTATTATCTCTCAATTTGGCATTCAATCATCATGGCAGCTTCCACGTTATTAGCAATTTTAGGTCTGTTTGCCGTGAAAGCAAATCAGGGAGATGCTGATTGATGAGTCACGCACAAATAAGTGAAAGTGCTGTTTAACTGTGTTGTGCAAGAAGAGTCCTTGTATTTTGACAGTATTTCAATATTTCAGAATCAAGTTTAAAACTAGGCTGCACTCTCAAAATGCTCCTAGTATTTTGCAGCATTTCAAGCACAAGCCATCTTTTTTTTTTTTTTTTTTGCAGGCATTTTTGTTTCTGTATCTTGTCAACATGCCCCTCCTAAACCCCTGGGTGCACGTACTGTTTCTCAAATCTTACATTTCAGCACCAGAATTGCTTTGTTCACGGAGTACAATGAACGTAGAAGGAAACAGCCTTCATTAATTTGTGTTGACAGATTTTAAGACAGTTACACAATACAGGATCGACAAACTCAGTGCAAACAAGGACATTTAGTGCAGGCAAGACTGACAGTGAACCAGTAAAACATAAACACACTACAAGTGTTAACCACAGACTTGCTCCAGAATGATCCAGTAATGTAGCAGTTCAGTGAAGCACAGGATTCAACACAGTGAGGTTCTGGGACTCAAGTAATCCAGCAATTTAGTATTGTACTTCCATAAAATTGGGGAATTGCAAGAAACAGGTTGATAAATAATAATGAGAATATCAATTTTATCATGATCTTACAGTTAAGCTTTTTGTGAAAATCCCAGCCTGCTTGACATGATTAATGTAGTGTTTGACACATACAGTATGTGCACAATACCGTTTGCTTGCCTTCCTTTTGTTTTATCTTCCTTCTGTAGGTAACATAAGTAATGTCTTGTAAGCCCATGTGAACTGGGCACCATTGACACTTCATAAAAATATATTTATTCATGCATATTCATGAAATAACGGTCAAAATATAACCAGCAAAGGCAGAAATAGACTTACTTTTTAGACCCTAATATGGGTGAAGCTCTAAAAACACTGAGTCCTACATTTCCCATAATGCAATCTTTTGTTAGATCATCTTTACCTGGTAAAGACCCACATCTTTTTAGTTTATAATGTGTTTATAATGTTTTCTGCTAAAAATATGTCGTCTTCAAGTCTGAGATAAGATACCGGAGTGATGTCACTTGAGTAAGTTGAGACTTGACAGTTATATCACTGTTTTCACACACTGCGTTTTACTCCTTGTAACTAATAAATACTTGGGGTGTCCCTTGTGTGCAGATGTCACTACAAGTAAAGTGACAATAAGCAACTGAGGCAAAAAACACAGATGTGGAAAGCAGCTGTAGTCATCTGACAGTTTGTTCATTCGTTCGAGTCTGAAAACTTCATCAGCTGTTCAGCTCTTCAGTCTGGTTCCAACATGTGGCATTGAATTGTATTTCTATCTTTTTAAAGTCATTTACAGACCACTAGAGAAATGTGTTCACTATAATTATTACCTCTCTTAATTAGTACTGTAAATTAAAGTATATATATTTTTGATTAACATCAACAAGTTCCTTGTTGGTTTGCCTCCGTCCTAGAAGACTAAATCTGTCAATGCTCATCTGTACTGACATATAAAAATGCCACCACTAATTAGTCAGATCTAGTTTGAAAAAAAAAAATCATCCATTTAAAGTCATAATTATTTCTACAGATTTCACTATTTGGTTTCTGCTGTCCCCATATCTGGACTGAGGGGGGTTTGTCTTAAATATGGAGGAATAGGAGTCAGGGATTACCAGCTAATTAGTGTAACTGTGTCACTGGATTAATTAATTCAGAACATTTACATATTTTCTAATTGTCTCACAAAGCTAATTGGCATCAGGGTGCCACTGTTGTAATACTAAGGATTCTTGAAGTTTGTTTGCTCCCAGCAAAAACCAGTATGTCAACCTTCTGCACGTTGTTGTTGTTTCTCTATCAGGTGTTTACAAATGCATGAACAATGAGAAGGATTTTGAATAAAATGTAGAAAGGCATTAGAATTCAAAACCCATTCATCTGAGCATGCATCCGATGCACTTGTTATATTATAAGTCATGACACTATTTAAACTCTGTATAATACTGTTGAGAAATTTGAATTTTTTTAAAATCTAAAATATATAATAAAGTGTTGAATCACCTTGAATCACTGATTAAAGTCTGGTTACTTAATGATTTATAGACATTTGTCTTAGGGAAAAAATATTATTGTTATTTGTGTTATGCTTATATTTTTTTCCACACATAGTTTATTTATGAATTCAATTAGGACTTTACTTTCAAACAAGACAAGAAGGGTTAACATGACAGTTCTGATTTCTAAATATGTGTTACCTTTTTGTTTTTTAACAAATCCTGCAGTATGTGAAACACATTATCTTCTTTTAGTTATGTTTAAAATCCTCTCCAAAACAATGGCGTTCCACAGAAAATATAATAGAGTGTGCCAAAGAAAAAGAAGAATTACTTATTCTGGTCCTGACAGATTGCTATATGAATCTCAAGTAACTAGAATGTGCTTTTCCTGAGGAAAATGCATGTGATTGCTGCTAGCTGATAACTGCAGCTACTGCCATCTGCTGCAGCTATTTCTCAATATTGTAGAGCTACTTACAGGTGAGGCTGTATAAAAATCAGAAATATAACAGTGTGCAGCAAGTGAGTAACATGCATATCTGTATTCATCATGGTTTGAATGGTTTTAATGTTGATCAGAGAGAAAACTATCTGACTCTTCTAACACAATGTTTACAAAGACACATAATAGCCTCAATCATGTAAATTGTCCAGACAAAAGGTTTTCTAGACAGTTTTCACACCACTGCAATGCATGCTGGGAAGTATATTCAAATAAGCTAACATTGCTTCTAAACAACTGAATTTGAAGAGAGGAGACAAGGTGACAAGGAGGGGGGGTTGTGTGTGTTTGTACATGTCAGTATGTAGTGTGTCTTTCTATGTATTGTTTCGGTGTGTGTGTGTGTGTGTGTGTGTGTGTGTGTGTGTGTGTGTGTGTGTGTGTGTGTGTGTGTGTGTGTGTGTGTCAGTTTTGAATTGTGAATGAAACCTGAAGCCACCAAAGATTTGAATGTATTTACAGCTAAAAGAGAGGGAGAGAGAGAGAGAGAGAGAGAGAGAGAGAGAGAGAGAGAGAGAGAGCAATCAGCAGATCATCATCATAGGAAAGCTGACCATGAAGACAGTGCTTAAACCACTGAGCCAGACAACTATCCCTGACATGTTATGAAAAAGTTCCCATTTTGTTGAGGAGAAATTGATTTGCCCAAAACTAAAGCTTGTAGCCCAGAGATTTGTACATCATTAGTGGCAGCAGGATTAGCTGAGAATGAGGATATATCATATCTGTACACAATGTTTGAGGGAAGAGACAATCTGTAAGTTTAAGAAACAGGAGGGACCACCTGTAGTTTATATTGCAGTCAATGAGCTGGACAGTGTGCTCCCTATCAATTAAGGTTTAGATTACAAAAACTGTTACTCTGTATGGGAAATATAAGGTGTTTCTTTCAAACCATGTCTCACTTTCTTAACATTTTAAATGAAGATGCTAAACATTTGTACAAAATTAGAAAGTAATCAAAAAAAACAACAAAAAAAAAAAAAAACAGCACAGAGCTCATTCACGTAATTAAACTTAAATTTCAGTCATTTAAAAAGTACTTAAACAAGTAGTGCAATCTGTCCGAACACAACTAAAGACATAAAACATTACAAAAGTATTAACATGCTCCTCTAATGCAACTTGTAACCTAACTAAAAATAAAAACAATAATAATAATAATGCTTAATTTATATAACATCCATTCTTCAGTGTTGCATCCCTAAAAGGAGTAAATTAGGGATATTGCTGTAAATTGCTGATGTGTTTCATACTGTAGTACTAAATCCACTAGTACTTAGGCATGAAAGAAAACGATTTCATCAGTTACAAAGTTGTACACACTACTACACAGACAGCAATGGGACATCATCTAAATACAATTAAGTCATTTGGAGACGTTGGCATATAAGACTAAGTAAACTGAAACTCACCATGTAATTTGGAGCATCACAATCACAAGTCGTGCTCCACCCTCAGGAAAGGTGACTTGTCACTGCAACAAGACATTATTTTAGCAACAGTACAGATGTAGCTAGTTGCAAGACTGATTTCAAAACTTAATTGAAGTCCATTGCTTTTCGCATTTAAACGGAATAAAATTCATTCCAAGAAAACAATTTGAGCAAAAACTCCAAATCATCAAGGTTGGTTAATAAGTCAGAAAGATAGATCTCAGGCTTAATATAAAAATATATACAAGTAAACTAGCTTATTTTGTTTGTTGTGATCAGATGGCATATTAGCAAATCATTATCATGACAGAAGAAAGGGCATATAGCACAATTCAAATTGATTGAGTTTAAATGTTTTGTATTTTGCCCATGCTACCAAGCAAAGAAAAAAGGAACTCACCTATTGATTTGGTCCAAGCAGACCTTTGCCAACATTTTACAGTTGTAGAGAGCTGCTGCTGCTGCTGCTGCTGTAAGCTGCTGCTCCAGCAACAATTTTTTAAATCTTGTAGTGTCACCTACCTATTATATTTAAGAGATATGGCAGTTAATAAGTAGCATGGTGGTGTTTTATTAATGGCCACAAGGTGGCGCTATTGGTGCCCTGCTTCAATATGTCTGCACATTCTAATGAGAACTTGTGTACCAAGTTTAATTTCATTATAGGCAAAAGAATTGTAGAATATCATATTATATTGTTACTGTAGCGCCCCTGTGGGCAGAATTGTATCAGAAGTTACACACTTGTGCAGTGCAGCTGTAAGAATAACAATCCAAATTTGGTTGCTATCAAATTTAGCATTGACGAGTTATGGCCCATCAAGTGCATCAGGCCATGTCTTCAAAATTTTGGTAACCAATTACAGAGAAATGGTAAGTGTTACCCAAAAACAAACTCATAAACTTTGTTTGAGGTCATCTAAATATGGTATGTACTAAGTTTGGTGAAGATTAGAGGAAATATGTGCCAGAAGAAGCAAAAAAATGTGTTCACCAAAAAAACCCAAAAGGTGGAAAGATCCTATTGGCAAAAATGGGTGTGGCCTATATCAGTCAAATCAACTTCATCCAAGGAACACACTCTGCAAACATGGTTTTACTATTAGCCCAAATGTAAAACATAATAACTGACCATATGGTGGCGCTATTGGTGCTATGTTTTAATATGTTAAGCATTTCCACATGGGACACCTGTCCACTTTAGCACAGTTGAGATTCCAACTTTCAAACTGAGATAGATCATTTCCTCCCATAGACTGTCATTATAAAATTAAATATATTTTTTTAAATGAGATAAAATCACTGTAGTATACTAGAAAAAAGAAAAGTAATAGCATACATCTCCTGAAGAAGATGCATGTTTTGGCATTTAAACAAAGTTTCTAAAAGAAATATATATCTGCAACACTTTCTGGCCTTTTACAATTGTTTGCTGTTTTATTGTAAAATAAAGTTTTACCTGTGAGGAAACATTGCCAAGTGTCAAGTAAGGTGATAAGAGACAGACTGACCAAAAAGGGTGATGAATTCTGACCAGTTTATCCAAAAATAAGTTTCTCCAAAAAGGAAATGAAATCAAGCAACTAAAACTTATCTTATCACTGACATACTGACATCATTTTTCATTTCTGCTCTTTCTCAAACCAACAACTCTCCCATTAAATAGGCCCTCCAGTCTATATAGGCAGAACCATATTTCTAGCAGGGGGTCCCTTCCCTTATACCAACAACTGGTATATGACAGGTTGACATATCAGTTAACATTGTTTACACACACATCAACCACAGCATAGTCCTTACCAACATAAATACAAAACTAAACATTTAACTAAATAAAATAAAATTGATAAAATAACTTGGTCTAACCCATGGCATCACTGGTGATGTCAGCGAGAGCTTAAAATCAGGAAGTGCTTTCAGTGCCTCCCCTTTTGTCTCCTGAAAGCATGATGAGTATTGTAAGTTACAACCCAAGCTAATCTGTAACTCAAGAAACTCAAATCAATAAACAATAAATGACTTTAAATACTTGTCTGTCTTGATTAAATCATAAATGCAGATGTAAATGTAACAAAACAACGCTAAATACAACAAAACCGAGGATATTATGTGACAACAATACAATACTAGATGTTAAACTGGCTAAATAAACAAATGACAACTATGGAAAAAATACAAAGTGTAATGAGGACTAAATGATGTGGTCTCACCCACTTTTTCTGAGCCTCTAAAAACTATTCACATAAAACAATCCTAGAACTACTTTCCTCTTCTGATCTTAAGAATTTATATATGTGATACTCAAATAGTCAAAACATTTTTTTTTAACCAGGAATAATTCAGCTAAATAGTTTGGTTTTGGATATAAACAGCTTGACTGAACCGGTAAATACTGAACTGTGTTACTATTGAACATACTGTATGTTTGTATAGTAAATCCTTCATATATTTTAAGTTAACTTATATCTGTTGTCATTTATGTTTCCTCCTAGGCTCAACGTGAGCGCTGAGGTTCCTTGAGCTTCAAAGAAATCTCAGTATGATGTATGCTGAAATAGTGATGGTGCTTCAATGTTTAATTTTATTAGCCATGTACTCGAGGGTTCCCCCAGCGCTACTACTCCAGTGACTGGTTGCCTCATCTGAAGTGGATACTGGCCATTAACTTGAAACATTTATAGATGAGGGATTTCAGTTCTTCAGTTGTTGCAGGCAAACATTTTCAGTTTCACATCTATTTTGAAGACCAAATAAATTAAATTGCTAATAACTTTAAACTTGGGCTGCAACTAGCAATCATTTTCTAGATTAATGAATTCATTGTTTGGTTTATAAAAAAATTAAACAAAATTTATACAAAAATTAGAGTTCTAGTGTCATTTGAAGAAGCCCAAGGTAACTTCTTCAAATGTCTTGTTTGGTCTGACTAACAGTCCCAAATCAAAAGATGTTCAACTCACAGTGATATCAGATAGAGAAAAGCAGAAAATCTGCATATTTGAGAAGCTGGAACCAGCACATTTTTGGCAGTTTTCTTTAAAAAAACAAACAAAACAAAACATTGAAACAACTATCAATTATCAAAATATAATTGCTGATTAATTTTCTTTCAATCAACTTAAAGATTAATGAACTAAACATAATAGCTCTACTTCAAACCCTGCCCATATTACATGTTTGATGTTTCTACATGGCAGTTTATATTCATGTCTATTTGTGCACATCTAGGACTAAAGAGGACTAAATCACCTGACTCACCAGAAAGCAGCTACTGTATTGGTAAGTCAAATAAATAGCTATATTTTGTGTTTAAAAAGTCACTTAAGCATTTCATTGTGAAGTTCTTGTTAACTGGAATGAGGAGGAATTACAACTGTAACACAAAGTATTTCACATTTTTGGTTAAATCTGTTCCCGCAGGATCAAACTGACAACTGAGTGACGCTGCCCTTTCTACAGCAATCTTAGGTATGTTTCAAATTAGATTTTCTCTGCATCAGGAGTAGTGTATTTGTATTGAATTATTCAAGAATATGTAGACGCAATGCTTTTTATACTGAGCTATTACCAGACTGAAAGTGTGTCTGAGCCTGGTTAAGATCAAAATGGTCTGTATTAGTGTGGGCAGGTTGCTGCAGGTAGTGGTGAGATGATGAAATATGATACAAAAAGTCCAGTTTGAGGGATAGATCCATGTATATTGAGACTAATCAGATGTCAAAACACTGCATAGCACTTTGTAATACTGCAAGTCAGTATTTTACAACCGTGGCAAGTTTGTAAAGTCTGGAAACATGACAGAAAACATTTAGAAACATATAATTTTGCCAATGTTATTTTGTAGAATATAATTATATAGTATATAATAACATAATAATAATAATAATAATAATGTAATATAGAGAATTGTGCTGCTAATGGAATTATATTATATCATTATCATTATTATACCATATTATTTCCATAAACATACAGTTCCAGTAGTAAGGGCAAAGTAAGGGTGAGTATTAAATGTTGTCATTCAGCTTTACAGGCGTTGCTGTCAACAATTTTTAGAAGTGTTCTGGGTTCTTTAATAATTGTTGCCTCTAAAATAAATCCGGCCATTACATTTTAGTTTTCATTTTTCATTTTAATTTAATTACTCATGAGATTAGGGCTGCAACTAATAGTGTTTTTTTTTTTAGTATCAATTAATCTGCTGATTATTTTCTATAAAATGTCAGAAAAATGACGATCACAATTTCTAAAGCCCAAGGTAATGTCCTCAGGTTGTTTGTTTGTCAGACCAACAGTCTAAACCCCCAACTATTTAATTTGCTACCATCAAAGACAAAGATAAGCAGCAAAATCTCACAAATTGAAGCTGTAACAAGGTAATGTTTGAAATTATTGCCTATAAGTAACTGAAAACACACAATAGATTATCAAAATAGTTGCTTATTCATTTTCCTATAATCACCTTATCATTTAATTTCTATGTAAAATGTGCCTTTCCTGTTTTCAGCCTGATGTTGGAAATGTCTGAAATAATTGGTTGCTCATATGGAAAAATACTGTAGTTTATACAAGAGATGTTTCATTGTTAGTGCCTTTGAAAAGTGTTTGAAGGAAGAGTTTAAGAAACAGGAGGAACCACCTGCAGTTTGTATTGCAGTCAATGAGAGCCTGCTCCCTATCAGTTAAGGTTTAGATTGCAAAAACTGTTACTTCTATGGGAAATATATTTACATTTTGAGAGAGAGGAGGCTTGTGGCAACATTATGAGGTATGATATGTGCTTGGAGAGTTAAAACTATGGGAGTGAGATGCATTTTGAATTTGTTTTCTGGTCTAAAATACCTAATGCTCTCCCTTCTGCCTGATCATATCACACCATGATGAGATCTGAAAACTGCTGTAAAAACCCTCACTTTGGACTTAAATTGCTCAAAATGTTCAAAAGGTATCACAACACAGAGCACAACTTTGAATATTGAAAGTCTGCTGAACGTTTTAAAGTTTGAACGGGGTCTGTAGGCCAACGTACGTCCGAGCAGGTGAGTTTCTAAGTTCCAAAGAGTTTCCAACTTTCCAACCGAGGTCTATCATTCCTCCCATAGACTGCCATTATAAATTTTAATCTTTTAAAAATGTATATAAAATCACTGGAATATGCTAGAAAACACACATTGTGGAAACATGCTCAACATGTTAGAATAGGAACCGTGTTTTTAGCTGTAAGCATGTCAGAAACACAACGGAATAAAATAATAAAGAGATCGAAGAACAAAGGATAGGAGTCTCTTGACGAGTATTCAGTTGTTAAGAAGAAACGTTTATCAGTCAATTTAAAATATTTTCCAATCAAACAGTCCTTTAGTCTATCTGATGAAGCATAAATTCTGCTCTATATTTTAAATTAAAACGTGTAAAAGCACTAAAGCTGGGGTCACGAGGTCATGTTTATGCATTTAATCAATGCATTTAAACCTCAACTTGTATTGATTACCTCCACCAACCCCTCTGTTTGTTGATTCCAAACGACTGAAGACCACTCATTAAAACGTTAGTTATAATTGATGCTCGCCTGCGTAGCCGAGCATGCCTCAATATTCCAAGCTAATTTAGCTGTACCCTGCAGAGTGAGGAGGGCTTGAGTGGGAGGACAACTTGGCATAAGGTAAGACTTCTTTTTCCAAACCAATCTCTTTTCTCTGCATAATTATATGAATTAAATTAATTGGGAAGGCACATTTGCATATCTAGGTTATTTCTCTTACTGAGAAAAAGGCCTTTGGAGAGTATAGAAACAATTAAAAGGCTGCCAGACAGTAAAACACCTCCATTTCTCCCTTCACGTCTGCCATTTCCTCCAGTGTTTTGCTCCGGGGAGGATTTGGTCTCAGTACTCTGGAGGAAAGACGTGATAACATCACAGTGCAATATGTGCAGGAGTCACATCCATGAAGCAATTTAATGGACTTTGCAGCCACCTTTAAAACACACTACCCATGATATCTTTAAATTAGTTACTCTGAACATTTGCAGGTATTTATTTAAAAAAAAAAAAAAAAAAACGTGTTTTGCCAGGGAGGGGATAGTTGAAAATAAGTTCTAATGGAAATTTGATTGGACTTGTTCAATCTGATACTGTCTTGCAAATGGTGTGTGGGGAATCTCATTTTCTGCTCCTGACAAGTTTTCCCACCTTCATTGTAAGAATATTGGGCCCAATCTGGTGTGAAGCCGTTGCTAATTTTAATCACCTAAGCCGATGCATTATGTTGTCAGGGTTGAAAGACTACTAGAATATCTTACTCGACTGGAAGTTACTTTATACCAGAGTTAGGATTACTTGTGTTGAAACCTATTACCATAAAAGCCCAGAAAATATGTTTACTTATGATATTTCACTGTAAAAGGGCCAATGTAGCATTTTGACTGTGATCATTTGAGTATGTGAGTGCAGTCTTCCAATTCATCCCTTTCCTATTTTAATCCAGTAATGTGTTCACCATTACTTCTTATATCTGGAGCAGCAATTAAAGATTATTTTCATTATCAATTAACGCAGATTATTTCAATCTACCAATTAAAATGTCAAAATGCCCATCGCAGTTTCCCAGAGCCCTTGATTACCTTGAATATTTTGGGGGTTTTTTTATTCACATTTAAAATGCTGAAAACAGTGAATGTTTGCCGTTGTTACTTAAAAATGCCTTAAAATAGTGTTTCAGCTCCAATTAAAACAAAACTTTCATATATTCTCTTATGAGCGGAAAAAGAAGTTTAAATGAAACTTCAATGGAAAATCATAATGACTGAGCCGCAACATCCTCACTGCAGGAAGATCTGTAATTCCCACATTTCCACAAGTATAATATGTCAAAATCTATGTTTTTGGAAACAGAATTACTGATTTTAGTACATACACCAAACAAAATTACAGTGATATGGTTTGTAATGAGAGATTTTCCACTCCCGTGTACTATAGCTCTGCCTCTTTCAGTAACGACCCTGAAAGCAAATCACTTCTGCATTATGAAGTCAGAGATAATAACCTTCTGCAGAAATGTCTCCAAATGAGGCAGTCAAATAAATTGCCCATGTGAGTTTATCACAGACATCCACCTACTACAGAAGCCATTTTTTGCAATCTAATGTCTGTGAACGCCAAGATAACACTTTATCAACAGCACGGAAAAGCATTATGGTTTCCATGCAGTTTGTTGTGAATGAATCAATTATTGTCAATCTAAAAATTCAAAAAGATGTCTGAGATACTGTTTCTGCATCTTACTGTAGAAATATGTGGAAAAAGACAATTCAGTATTCAATTTGCAGTCTGCAGTTGAAAACCAATTTGCTCAGCTGTGTGGTCAACATGTCCATCCGTGGACACATTCATTGTATCCCTATTGTTTTTTTTTTTCCCCTGCTGCTTTCATCTGCGGTTTCATCAGTTCTATTCAGCTGAACGTCCTCATCAAAGGTCGTGCTGCTCTTCCCCACAGCCAACGGTTGTGTTTGATATTCCATTCTTTAAGCCACATCAAGAAAGAGGGCACTTATAAACTTGAGCATGTGTGATTATCTGTGCCTGCCGTACCACGTCATAGACACAATGAGACACACAAAGAGGGAATGGGAGAGGGTATAGGGGGTTTAAATGAACTTTTTTTGGTCATTAATTCAGAAAATTTCATCATTACAAGTAAAAAGAAAAAAAGATTTGATGGTTTGGTTGTATTTCTGTAACCCTACTCTTGTTCAGCTTATGTTAAGGTTAAAGTGTGCATTAGGATTTGATGCTTTTTGAACAGAAATCAAATAACTTGGCCAAAAAAACACATAAATAGTTTGTGCCTCACTGGATAATTTTCGTTTTGTTTGTTTTGGATCATTTGGGTCTTTGTTACCAATAAAATTTGGTTTTCAATCTTGAATTCAGAGACCTTCTGTCAAAGGGCTTGAGCCACTGTGCCATCTTCTGGTAGAACAGAGCTCTTCTTGTCATTTCAGTTTATCAGTGTGGTGTGAATATATGCTGCCCTCCTTTGGTGATTAATGTAAGGTGCACATGTGCAAATGATTACTCCTCGTATATTTATGTAAGGTGTCAGTTATAGTAACAGTAAAAAAAAATGACCACTGCATGATATAGACATTTATTTATTTGATAGGGTTCCCACACCTTCTCAAACATCAAATTCAAGGACTTTTTAAGGACTTTCCTGGCCCAATTCCCTCAAATTCAAGGACCCACCATGGCGTAGTTTGAGTCATAGATCAAGGTTAATTACTGTTATAACACAGAATTTTAATAATGAGAACTAGCAGGCTTTACAGAATCTATGTGGTCTCTGGCCTTCTCCAACACAGCCAAACAATATTCTATTATTGCACAAAATATATGAATCCAAGCACTTTCAATGACCCATGTCTATTTATGTCAACTTTCAAAAACTTTCAAGGCCTTGATTTTTTTTCCCCTCAAATTCACAAACTTTCAAGGATTTCAAGAAACTGTGGGAACCCAGATTTGATTGTTTTGCTGTTACCAGATGAACTTATAAGCTTTCCTGATGATGTCAGTTCTGCAGTTTTTGTTGGCTCCTGCCTTCAGGTTGGCACACTGTCTGGCAGCTCTCAGATGTCACATAGGGCTCCATGGCAGGAGGTTTGTACAGACATATAGACATCAAATGGACTGAGCTCATGATGGTCATCATTAGCATAAGAAACCCTGGAGATAATAAAAACCATGATGAGCTTTCACAAATATGACACTTAAATGTACATTTACTACTCTTGGGTAAGATCTTACCACAATAGACTGTGTTTGCAGCAAAGTCATGAATGCGATAGCTTCTGGTGAACATTGCACCCAGGCCCAGAATGAGAATGGCGTACACAGTGAATGTGTAGCGCATGTACTTGGTGAACAGGAAGCTCTGCATGATGAACCTGAGGGGAGTAGCATGCATTTTCAAACATTTCTTTCAAATAAAATCTTTCCATAAAGTTAAAAATACATAGAGGGCATTCCTTTAAATCTCCAGTCTTACCAGGTTAGAGTGCACAAGAGGACTACGGTGAGGACAATGGTGCTGACCAGTGGGTCCTGTAGACCAGCTTTGTACTTGAGCACGATGCCAAGACCCACGTCAGCTTTCAAGAGAGTCCACCAGGCAAATAGTGCCAACCCATTCTGTGTCTGCAACAAATGATAAAACATACACATTTAAAACTGACAAGAATTTGAGGAAGCTTTCATTTTTTTTACCTCTCATCTTTCCTGATGATTACCAAATGCAATTGAGCTTTTACTGCAGTGATTATGAGGTAAAAAAGTAGCCTCACCAGGTAACGAATCCACCCGATCTCATCAGGGTTGTTGATGGCTAGCCAGGCTTTGCACTCGTTGAGGTTGTAGTAGGACATGTAGAGCATGTAGAAGCTGAGGGCTGGTAGAAACCATGTCAGGATGACCGCTCCAAATACATTGCTATAGAAAGCCAAAACAAATTTGATCGCTTGTGCACATATTTCTTTGTGTGTGTGTGTGTGTAACTATGTGTTTTCTGTAGTTGTGCATGCTACAAGAACAACTCACTGTTCATCCCACATAATGATAATGTAGGTTCTTGCAATGTTAATCATGACCCACATCAGATAAAAGACTGGAGAGTGGATTTCCGGATTGCATGACACAGGACCGAGGACATTTCTACAGATGGAGCAAAGACAGAGTCAACTGTGATCACATGCAGAACCTTGGGTTACCATAGAAGCTCTGGTAAAACACACTTTACTCTGGCATTGTATTACATTTTAAAGACTACATCCTTGCTACCTTTTACAGAGTCCGACCATTGCATGCGTGAGCCAAGCCATTGACCAAATGTCAGTCAAAATCCAGTTGCTCTCTGACCACCAGTCCATAGTCACCTCCAGGGGGAAGGTCTCAGACACATTCCTGGATGAGGTCTTAAACAGAGCTGTAACCACAGGTAATACATCAACAATCAAGGTGTAAAGATTGTAAGAGGTGTGTGTGTGTGTGTGTGTGTGTGTGTGTGTGTCTTTTCTGTATGGCCTTAACTTCATTGGCATCCATCCAGGCCAATCTAATAGCTTGCAAAAAGTACATAATTTATAATGACTGGCAAGGCAAAGGTTGTTCAGTAAGAATTACAGTAAACAGTAAAGTTGAATCATGCTTGCTGAAAGTAAGCTTTCAATGTGGTGACTTTTCAAGTAAAATAAAAAAAGTCTTTTTTTTTCTTTTAAAGTATATGATATATATATATATCACTATGAGCATAGCACCAGTTTATCAAAACCTTGAGAGTTTGAGATTCTTTCATCTCCGGCTCTCAGTACAGCATCTGTTATCATTGTATGATTTAAAATTTTCAGTAGACGTCATGTCACTTACCGTTGGGCACGGTGCTGTCCTTTGCCAGACTACAGAAGACTATTGAGCATAGCTGAGTAATGACAGCCAGGGCAACGCATACAGCATGTGTCATTACATGGTCACTCTTTTTCGCTGCGAGGAGGAACATCTGGATTCTCGCCATAGTGTCTAACTACAGCTCTAAACGCTGTCAGGCACAACAACTGCCACCACAATCTAACATTTTGGACTTTGGATTGCTGCATGTACTGTTTTATGGCATCTCTGTGATTACATGTTCAATGCCCTGTAAGCCTGGTAATTATGATCCAGTGATGATATTACAAGTCATGTGAGTATATGTAATAGAGTAAGAGAAGGGTTTTACCATCCAGAATGATAAAATGTTTTTGACTGTGTAGACAACATTACTTTTCACAGGGATAAATTGGAGATGTTGAGCCGATTAATGAATTAGACAATCCACAAAAAAATCAACAATTTTGACAGCTGATTTTAGTTATTAATCAAGCAAAAATGTAAAACAATATTTGTTTCTAGCTCAACAATTAATTTTGCTTATTATTCCTTCCCTTGGATGTTGAAGATTCACTGTGCAGAATGATGTATATGCAAAGTCTGACAATCCCCTTCATCTGCTGAAGGGGGGAAGTTTCTCTGTGCTCACCTTAAATCTCAGTTTCAGGCATGTACTTATGAGCATGATTTGTAACATCACGACTAGTTTGGAGCCTTCATGGTCCAATATGCAACTTACACAGGTGTGATGTGGAAACTTGAAGACTCCAGTGTCCAGCAGTTAAACTTTTGAAATGAAGATTTTCAATGAAGGATAAGAAAGAGATGTCATTTCAAGAATTTTAACAAGGTAAATTAACTTTTTTTGTGAAAAGATATTAGACACAAATCATTATTCAGAGCATATATTTTTAGTCTAGAGGGGATGTCTAAGGGGATCTCTATAAGATTGTAAATTCAATATCTTTGGAGTCTGGACTTTTGGTCAGACAAAACAAGTAAATTGAACTTTTTCTGACATTTTATAGACTAAATGATTTTTGTCCTTACAATGAATCAAAGAAATACCATAACTTTATTGTCATTTTTTTATTTATTTGTTTTTTTTAAGCTGTACATTGAATTTTTCTATCGGGTTAGTAATGCAAAGTGTTTTAGTATTTTTAAAATATAATTGCAGTATTTACACATTCATTGTAGTATATCCATAGTAAATTTCAACTCAACTAACTGACTGCCATTCTGAAAAATACTGCTGAAAAGACAAAAAAACAAAAACAAAAAAAAAAACACCAGGGAAAATCTGCCCTGCACAAGTACACACCTGAGTCTTACAAAATCATTTTTTACCCACCTGTAAGAATAGGCTATTTTATACTAACATTCATTCATAGAAAGATTTTTTTCTGCGTCAAGGAAATTTCTACTGGTGACATAAAGGGTCCACTGTCATTGTAAAATGGCCGTTTGTGGTGTTTCCATGTGACCAGGGCAATGCGAGCCACAAACAAGATGCAGGAAATAAGCAGGATCACAGCTGCAGAGAAAAGACAAGATCAAATATCTTTATAAACCAATAACCAGTGTACAGAGAAATTTAATCAATCACCAAGAAGTAAATTGGAAAATATGCAGGATGCTAATTTCCCTTAGTTCAGGGTTGAAACAGTACCTGCAAAGATGTAAATGGGACTTTCATTAGAGCCAGAATTGCTCAGGGTGCCTGTTAACCACAGGATTACCACAGGGTAGATGGTCATGATATAACGCACATGCTCATCTAAGTAGAAGTTTTCTAAGAGAAACCTGGGGAGAAAAAGAAGAAGACAAAACATTTGGGTGCATTTGCTCAGTGTTGTCTCTTAGAGGAAGGGGAAAAAAAGCAGTCAAACATCAAAACACAGCAGGGAGTAAGGCTCACCAGGTTAACAGCTCCATTAGAAGTAACAGCATTGACAGCATTGCACAGTCACATCTAGATGTGACTGTCTGATGCTGCAGGTATATCGTCAGGTTCAGTATAGTAGAGAGGGTCCCCCATGTTGCATACACAGCCATTCCATTTTGCACCTGATTTAACATGAGAGAAGACTTGGATAAGCACCGCAGATGTCTGTTTAGGCAACATGTGATTACATGTTACATCATAAAGTCAGAAACCATATTGTACACATTGCAGAGTTAAACGATTTTTGTGCTAAAGGCAAGCAGCCAATGCGAAGCTGTACCAGCTTCTATGGTGGCTGGCAATGTCCTAATCCTGAAGCATTTGGCAGCTTCTCTGTAAGCTTCAAATACAGTTTTCTGTACAGGATGTTGGTCTGTTACATGACTTCATCTATCACTACTTCTTCAATGTCAAGTGCAAGGCAAGGAAGGACTGGAAACCAATCTTCTTTTTTTTTGCAATACCCCAGCTGGGCTGCTTCTAGCCTCCTAATCTCAAGGCACAGGCATTTCAGCAAGAATGTACTCTTTAGATATGGGTGATGAAGCAGCCCATAGCTTTGGAGTACTGGCTGACTTCTTTGCCTTACAGAGTGTCAGCAGTGTACAGTGGGACTTAACAAATGGAATGCTATTGACTGATTAATACAATGTGGCTTTAAATACAATACACAGTGGATGAAAAGCTCTGGAGAAGAAGAATTTGAAAAAACAGACTCAAGACTGTCATACCATATGGAATATCTTTGATTCTAAACTAGCAGTACAATAATTTATCTTTGCTTTCCTGTGAAAATCATGCTCCAAAGCTCCAAAATGTAAACTTTTAATGAGCTAAGAACAAGACTTAAGAGTCTACAGCTATGATAGTGTCTCTGCTAGGCTGTACTTGCCTTGTACTTAAAGGTGCAGTGTGTAGAATTTAGAGGGGTTATACAGTTTGTTGCATTCTGCTACCTCACCACTAGATGTCACTAAATCCTACACATGGCACCTTTCAATGCCAATATCAACATGCTAACATGCTCACACTGACAATGCTAGCATGCTGATGTTCAGCAGGTATGTTTACTATGTTCATCTTCTAATTAGCACTAAACACAAAGTACAGCTGAGGGTGATGGAAATGTCAATAGATTTTCAAGCATTTGGTCGTAAACCAATGTACCGGACAAACTGAAATTTCAATCTGATGATTGCTGTAGCTGAAAAGTTAATGATTCACAGGTTATTACATTTCCACATGAGCAGTACAGGAATGTTTGTGTCAAATCTCATGGCAATCCACCTTATAGTCATTGAGATATTAAACTGAAAGCCCCATTGTCAACCTCATGGCAGTGCTAGAGGTAAATTTAGGGGATACGCTTCATTTTCTTGCAGCCATGAATGGCTGTACAAAATTTTGTGCCAATCCATCAAATAAATGTTGAGATATTTCACTTGACTGTTAGCTTTACTGTTTGCTGTTAAAGCCTACATTTTATAATTACAGGTTTCTGGGAATGGCTTTGTAATCTTATACTATACTCAAACTGTGAGTATTTTGGATTGCCATCTTTTAATGTGCCTGTAGCCCTTCACTCCAAAGAACACCTTTGTTTGCAGAATGTGTGAATTTATTACTGTTTTTACAAGCTTTTTACTCACTGTCTGTAAATCCAAGATACTCTCCTTTTTACACCCAAGTGGAGATCTCAAAAAACTAGGATATGATAGGCTGTGATATAGTTTTACCAATATTCTGAAGAGCCAAAGGTCTATGTTGTGATATTTGTTCAGCCAAGCTCCATAGATCTTCAGTCCATGACAGGAGAAAAATATGATCATGTAATTGGTGACTGTCATCAGTGCTGAGGTTATCAGCGCTGGCAGCAACAACCTACACACACACAGAAAATTAGACAATTAAACTGTCATGAATTACAGAGAAACATGTTTGGGCTTCCAACCTGAACTTGCACACTTACTCTCTGTCAAACAGCAACAACCATGCAACGTTCAAGCAAATATTAATGATAATAGAGACATGAAATCCATAGGGTAGCACTGCAGGAGTGGTATACAGCCAGTCATAAGCGCTCCTGCGGGGAGCAAGGATAATATTGTCAAATTCGGGAGGGAAAACACACTGCAACAAACAAATTGTGCCTGTGGGGAAATAATCAGACTCTTTCATACAATGTCAGAGCAATCTGCAAAATGTAAAGAGAATATGACTAAATTGCCTCTGGACTAGGTGGAATGATCTGCTGCATGCAATAATGCGAGAAAATGATATAAAAGCATGAAGAAATAGATACAGTTCTGCTATATGATGCAGCAATTAAACAGTATCTTCTTTTTTGAATTATGAATGAATTATGACAAATGGTGCAAGAGCCTACCTTCTACAGAGTCCCACTAAAAAGTATATAAACATGGCAAAAATCCAAACGTATATGAAGTCCCACACAAACAGAGACCACTGAGCAGGAGTTATGGGTGTTTTATACTTGAGTGTCACATCCTCTGTTTTCTGATGGAAAAGACCTGGATTGAGATAAGAACAGTTTGTTATCTATTCAATTACCATGTTTTACATAAGCTTCAGCTGATTAGAACTATCTGACTAATACTCACCTGATTTATCACCAAATCCTGATAGAGAGTTGAATGTTATTGCAACTAAAAAGACAATCAATCCAAGAAACATGAGCACAACACGGACTGGGTTGTGGTTTACCATGGTGAGGGTCTCAGGGTGAAAGTCCACGAGAGGATACAACAGTCACTTCACACAGAAAAAGAAAGCAACAACAAAAACATTATCCTCTTGATAAAGTAAAAACTGAATCGACGTTGAGAATCTTATAAGCAACCTCTTTACATATTTACATACATACGCTCTCAGGCTTTGCTGGTTTTACCACAACAAATGTATTCCAGTATCTGCAGATCAGAAAAAAGAAATGACAGTACCGTCCCTGTCATAACCTGTCTTGGCATAATATGGCGAGTAATCTCTTTTTATGGACCTTCAGTGAGAATATGTTGACTCCGCCCGCCATAAACAATCTTAGTTGTTAAAAGCAGGGTAAAGAGTAACAACCAGGTTGTGAAAAGAAAATCAGGAAGCAATTGTAAGAATGTGACACATAAAGGCAAAACAGAAAGTTTGCTAAATCAGCAAAGTGACATGGAAATAAAAGGTTACAGCTTCAAACAGCCTAACATGTGCATCTTTCGAGTCAGGAAAGCTGGAAACCTCCCTTTCTTTTTGATATTTAGTCAAAGCTAATGTCAAGGCCACAAGTCTCTATCAATCTGTTAATCATTACTCAAATTTACAATATTTATACAAGTTACATGATTTGTTATGAGCATTATTTATCATATTTTCCCAGAGGCTTCACTTCCATATACAGTGCTGCTTGAAAGTTTGTGAACCCTTTAGAATTTGCTCTATTTCTGCATAAATATGACCTAAAACATGATCAGATTTCCATTCAAGTCCTACAGCTATATAAAGAGACATCAGTTAAACAAATGAGACAAAAACCTCACACTTGTTAATTTATTTATTGTGGAAAATAATCCAATGTTACATATTTGTGTGTGGCAAAAGTATGTGAACCCCTAGGATTATCAATTCATTTGAAGAGGAAATTACAGTAAGTTGTTTTAATCAATGGGATGACAATCACATGTGAGTCTGGGAGACCCTACCTTATTTAAAGAAGAGAAATCTGGGTCTTCACTGTCAAACTCTGAGCTTCACAACACAGGTTTGTGGAAGTGTATCATTGCTTAAACAAAGGATATTTCTGAGGATCTTAGAAGACGAGTTGCTGATACTCACCAGGCTGGAAAGCGTTACAAAACCATTTAGAAAGAGTTTGGACTCCACCAGTCGACTGTCAGGTAGATTGTCTACAAATGGAGGATATTCAACACCATTGTTACCCTCCCCAGGAGTGGTCGAACGACAAAGACCACACCAAGAGTAGGCGTGTAATAGTCCGGGAGGCCACAGCGGACCCCAGGGTAACGTCTAGGAAACTAAAGGTCTCTCTTGCAGTGGCTACAGTCAATGGTAATGAGTCCACCATCAGGAGAACATTGAACAATGGTGTGCATGGCAGAGTTGCAAGGAGAAACCATTGATGGAGCTATGAGTTCTGAGTCATACCAGCCAATTCTACAGGAAAATGTCAAGGTATCTGTCTGTGAACTGAAGTTCAACAGAAAGTAGGTCATGCAGTAAGACAACGACTCTAAACACACAAGTCGTTCTACCAAAGAATGGTTAAGGCAGAAGAAAGATAATGTTTTTGAGTGGCCGAGTCAAAGTCCTGACCTTAATCCTAAAGAAATGCTGTGGAAGGACCTGAAGCATGTAGTTCATGTTGAGAAGCCCACCAACATACCTGAGTTGAGACTGTTCTATAAGGAGGAATGGGCTAAAATTCCTCCAAGCTGATGTGCAGGGCTGATAAACAGTTACTGGAAACATTTGGTTGAAGTTATTGCTGCAAAGGGGGGGTCACACCAGTTACTGAAAGCAAGGGTTCACATACTTTTGCGTCCCACAAATGTGTGTTTTTTGTCTCATTTGTTTAACTGGGCTCCCTTTATCTAGTTTTAGGACTTGTGTAAATATCTGATCATGTTTTAGGTCATATTTATGCAAAAATACAGACAATTCTAAAGGGTTCACAAACTTTCAAGCAGCACTGTATTTCTTTTGTTTTTTGGATTGCAGAAAAAGCAGAAACTGATTTATATATTGATGTATTAATATCGTGTTGACATTAGCCTTGGGAGCCATCTATTGCCCTCTTCTGCTGATTGTGGCTATGCGACTCTTTTCTGTGCAATAATACTGATGGAACTGGACTATTACACACTGTACCTGAATCAAATTCCACCAACTTAACTGTGTAGTCATTGTGATTTGAGTTGAATTATTTAGGAGTTTTACATTTTCTTTTACCCTGTATGTTTGCATTTTGAGGTTGAAGTGAAAGTGTATGGCTGAAACCATACTGTTTTTGTCCTGACTGTGACTGAATGTAATGTACTTGCATTATGTAAAGTGGTCACTGAGTGAGTTGTGTGTGCAGTTTTTTTCCACACAGTGGCACTATTGCATGACAGTGTGGTATTATGTGAGTACATGGTTTCAGCTCACTGTACTTTTAATTCACATGTAAATGCAGCATGGATGCAAAGGAAAATAGGCTTACTGAAGATCTGCCTCTGTTTTGAGACATTTTTCATACACTACTGCATCTTTGGGATGCACCATCTCATGTATTTGAACTATTGGGTGAAATCAGTTTACTGTGGTAAAGCAGTCTTTTCCACCTCCGTTATGAAAGTTTCTTCTCTGACTACTATAGTCCAAATTTGATTTCTTTTTATGATTTGTCCAACAGATTTTATTATTGCCACTGGTATTGGCATCTGTGTTTTATGGAGCTGGTAACATCAAGGAATTTCATTACTTATTTCTACAGATCTGATACACTGTCAGGGGAGTGAGCAGTAAACAGTGAGACTGAACCAGTGAGATAAAATTACAAACTGCATTGCTGGATTACATGCAAACCTCCTTTCTTGTGAAAGTAGTGTGTAGGTCGTTAGAAACAATCACGGGAATGGCAAAACCTGCCACTAACAATTAAAGTTACTATAAAGACATGTAATTACAGAATTGAATGGCTATTTCAGAAAGATTGCTGACCATAAATAATATCAAAAATGGGTTTGATTTCATGAAAATCTTTATAAAAACATTATACATTTAATGGAGAGTTTTAGTGTCATTTGTTAAACAATATGCTTTATATAATTTGTGTAATGGTACAAAACATCAATTAGTAACAGCTTCATATTGCATGAATTTTAGCTGACACTGGGATACAATAAGAACACTCAAACAGCTAAAGTCACTTAAAACAAGTATATTGTGTCCATGTGCGTCATTATCCATATGATCCAATTATTCTACTTCTGAGGACTGAGTATGTGGGCAGGCAGGCTGTGACACGGCAGCACAGCTGAGGTTCAACCTTTCTAAAGGGAGCACTCGACCCAGGAACTCTCCCCTGCCAGTTTCCTCACCTGGCACCAGATGTTGCCTTGTGGTGTATTGTACTAAATGCTTGGCAATAATTAATGCAGAGCTCCTCCAGGAGGGTTTGGATTAAAGGCTTCAAGGGGTCTTACACACAAATACTCATATGCAGTCATATACACAAGTATGCACTCACTTACACACACTCAAAAAGCACGAACACACACATAGTATATGCTGGAGGTGAGTCATAACGCCTGATACATGTGGGAGAAAATAAAAGCTCTGTATTAATGCTTACTGTATGAACACTGGCAATTCTTCATGGCCATCAAGTCAACAAGCTCTTGCCAGTGTACAAAGCTAAATTTACCAAAAGAACACTTAACATTGCTGTTGACTTTATATCAACATACTGTACAGAACAGTATTTGGCTTCATTTCTGATGTTGTAATCCCACATTGTGTCTGGATGTCTCTTTCAAGTTGACTGACTGATTGCTGTGACCCGTACTGCTGGCAGAGGACAAGGCCCATTTTGTCGACTGCTCATCATCTAATGAATGAAATCATATCCAATTACACGCCCGCCATCTTTGATCACTTACATTATGAGAGATATGTGCATGATGGGTATTATAAAAGATCACTGTCACTTTGATAATAAATTATGATTCACTTTATGACTCATGTAGGTCTTTGCAACAGAGATTTTTTTTATTGGCTTCCTGCATCACACAGCGATTACATCCAAACACTGTTAAATATTAAAATATTGTCAACATTTTTTTTTCGATGCAGGCAAGAAAAGCAATTACCTTGAACTGACAAGGACCCAGATAAACAGAAAAACTGGCTAGAAATCTTGATCAATCGCAGAAGAAAAAGGATCTTAAATTCAAATAGTAATGCAAGCCATCAGCTTCCTTGGCATAGTTTCAGTGCAGACTAGATTGGACAGTTGGGACATTCCTACATGAATCGTTTCGTGATTAGGGACCCTGACTAACGAGCTCTGTGTATTTGGACTGTTTATCACCTCGCCGGCAAGGCTATGTGACTTTCACGCCATATTTGTGGACGACATTTTCGGATCCCCCTGGAACCAAGTCGCCTTCTAATGTCACAATTACACTGCCATGACCAATAGTGGTGGCTGTGCCAACTAGATTACAAATGAGGATGGCAAAGGACAACAAAGGTGAAACTGGAGGATATATTCTCTAAATGCAATCAAGACTTACTCGAAGTACCAGTACTATAATTTAGACATTATTACAAAAAAGTTTTAAGTTCCAAAAATGTTCTTGCTCTAACATGGCTGAACAAAAATAGTTTGAGTTACAGTTTGGCTTTGTTAAGAAAATAAGAAATAATTCACCTCTTTTGACTAGCAGTAGACACCATATTTTCAGCTTTGATGGAAGTTTCACAGGGATCACATCCAATCTTATTCCCTTCCATCCCTACCTCTCTGCCTGAGACAAGCTATCAGAAGAGATAAATCTCCACATATGAAACCACTTTGGTCTGTAAGAGGCTGTCAAAATAATATTTTCATCCCTCCGAAGGACCCTGGTAACCACTGCTGTCTACTGCTGTGCTGTATTATCGCTGAGGGTTAACGTCGAGTTTGGACTTCTTTTTTGTTTGTTTGTTTACAACTCAGGATGTACTGTATAGACTGTACAATTTTTCTCAATGCCACTGCTTTCCTGTCACTCACACCAGTGCTTAAAGTGGATTGTGAATGGTGGAGGTGGGGGGATCACAGGACCATTCAGACAAGCCAGGTGATCAGATATTTGGACCTAAAGTCACATCTTGTCAGCGGGGCCTAATTCCTATGAGCACTCTTGCTCAAACTAAATAACGGATCGCTCTTAGACAAATCAGCTAGTATAAAATATGAAAAGCCTTTTATTGCTGTGTTCACAGTTCATTTCTTTGTTTTGCTGAAAAGCATTTGAAGGTTTACAGAGACATTTATTTACTTCTGGTGTCATCAGAATCATGCCTTTAGTGAAGAATAGTTATTGTTAACTGATATTTAATTATTCATAGTGACTCAGGCAAGTAAAACAAAACGGTAGAGTGGTTGGGTATGAGTGGGACCCAAAAATTATCATTGTCACTTAAAGATTGTCATTATAAATCTTTAAGTAGTACCTTTCTAATGCCCTTCAAAGTACTCTCCTTGAGATGCAATACACTTGTCCCAGCGCTTCTCCAATTCTTGGAAACATTTTCTGTAGTTATCTTTTGTGACTGTGTCCAGACCCTTCAGCGATTCTTCCTGGATATCTTCCACAGTGAGAATCTTCTCCTTTTCAGTCCCAATTTTAGTGTCACCAAGCTGTAGGCATACGCTACCCTGTGAATACACACTACTCCTGTGCTATCGATGGCTTCCAGGAATTGTTAAAAAATATAAAAACCCACTACACCCACAGACAGGTGACCGGAATAGTGAACGGAGAAACAAAAACAATGACGTTTCCATAAAATGAGGTTTCCCACTGAATGGAGGGGTGAGACTGAAAATGATGTGAATCATATGCTATCTCATTGGATTGCAACCCAACTGAACATCCAGGCAGATTTTGGACAGACTTTTTAGCAAGAAGGTCCCAACTTTGGAGTCAGCACTAGAGTCACATGTCCACTAGATTATGAGAAACAAAGACTTGACCCAGGTCCTGTGTCTAAGTACAACCTCACAGAGCCAGCTAGCATGGCTGTAGACTCAATACTTGATCCTTTTTCTTAGGCAACAGCAGAAAACAAGACTCCTCTCCGTACCATTTATCATTTTGTTGTAATTTACTGGCTATTTACTTCTATTACAACTTGAACTGGTCACAACCAGTAGACAAGCAACCAGTGATGAGGGGTTGCAAGCAGAGATTCATTTTAAGGGGTATTACACAGCACTGTCCACCATGCCAAGGAGCATTGAAGCTGTTCTGGTGGCTCATGGTGGCCCAACACCTTACACTTCTTAAGACATTTTGTGTTGGTTTTCCTTTATTATTTCACTGATTGGTATATGTGCAATCATTTGTATTTGTGTGGACAGATGCATGATATCCCAGCTGATTTTAAAATTCCTTTGCTGTCATGCAGCTCCTCTCTGAGCTCTCACATGTTGTCAATTTTAAACTCTCATCAAATCATCCGTCATGTCCAGTTTGGTATGGGCAGCACAAACTGCATATCCTTTAATTATCCAGGCTGCTCTACAGAGGATGCAAATTTGAACAAAATCAAAACCTAAATAGAAGTAAATTGAAGTAAATTGAATGTTTAATATGCATAGTATCAAAATGGTGGCTTCACAAAGATGACAAACATATGATAGCAGTTGCTGCAGGGAGATGTACAGTATGTCAAGAGAAATAAGGGCAGAAGCTTGGCCCCCCTGGTCTGTGTTATGATTAGTTATACCATTACAAGAGGATGTATCTCATTAAAGTATACATACTGTAACTGTGGTTACTGTTGATGGTAGATGTAGAGTAATGATCCGTTCCCGACACCCCAGCTTGTGTGTCAAAGCTTTCAGCAAACTAACATTTAACAGCGCATGTCTGCCCGCAGTGGCATGTCTCTCATTCACCAGTGTTCTTTCTTTCCATTCCCCGTGATTTACTTTCATATCCCCCACACCCCCGCTCTTTCATCTCTGAATCCAATACTGTCAGTGCTATAAATTCCCAGCAGCAGAATACACTGTGGTTTAGTGGCATTGTTAGGATGTCTCAAATGTGGAATTGCTTGATTCCAGGGAAGGTTTGCATGGTTTTGTTTCTTTTTACTGAAACTGCCTTTAGGACAATTCCATTCTTAAATGCTCTTACGTTGTATCATCAATTTGTATTATTTTGTAATGAAATGCTGTAATAGCCATGCCATGTCGAATTCTACTGGAGCTAGTGATTTTTCCTAGAATCTCTTTTTACATCCATCTGTGAACTCATCTGCACTTGTTGCATTTGGCTGTTGCAGAAAGCTAGAATGATAATATTGGTAATCACAGGAAACCAAACTTTTTTGGTCAAGAAAAATGGACCCTGCTCTTTAAAACACATTTCTTGTGGCTTCATTGCATTGTGGTGAATTGAAGTCACTGTCAGCAGAAAAATTGACATTTTTCTCTGTGCACCAAGGTTTCCAGTGGATATTTTTCTTTCATTTAATCCGCTTTTTTGAAATGAATTGAAACTGACTGTGTTCGAACAGCGTGACAGCCTTTTGTAACCAAATTACTTTATTATTTCTTTATCATGAACCTGAAAAAGTGACAAAATGTATAGTCTATTCGACCTCCTATATTTTTTTACAGCGACACATGCATTTAAATTTTAATGACTCCCCTTTCTGCTTTTTGACTCGTTTGGATAGTATAGAGATGTCATCATGAATGTGACACAAAGTGACTCTTTCCCAAGGTCCCAATCTTTAGCCAATAATGCAAGAAGCCCTTATGACACCCTGTCACTTCAGTAGGGACAACCCCAATTAAGGGTCCAGAGAAAGAGTCAGAGTCAGAGAAAAGGGAAAGAGAGAGGTCAAAGAGCAAGAAATGCGTGGAGAAAGCAGTGCAGTGAAGCAAAGATAATGTAGTCACTGTTCCCTCAGCACCTACTACCTGTCAGTGAACAGTTCAAGCAGGAATTGCTCCTGCCTGTCTCTACCAAGAGGACATGGCAGCTACAGAATGACAACACAATGAAAGAAAGTAACAACACAAAGCTGTAGTTCCAATATATATACAGCTCTTTCCCAAGGGCAAGAGTTCTCACACAGAAATCTGAGGATCAGCTGCAGTAAACGCCTACTGGAATGTATAAAACATACAGTCTCAAGGTTGTACATTGATAGAGAGACTATCCCAAGTCTTCCCCGTAACTGGAGGGTCAATGCTTCAATTTGACAGATCAAAAAAATAATTAAAATGATAATCAACTGCAGCCCTATTATGTCTCAATTAAGGAAAATAAAGGACATCAGATGATCTGTGGAGCATCCGAACATGCAGCACTCCATGTTAGTGTCATTAAACTGAAGTGATGTCAATATAAAGCTCCTTACAGTATATTACAGCTGGTGTAGGATTCTTACTTACTTTTGCTTTAATCTATAAATCTTGTTCCACCTTGTTCACCCACTGTACTGACAGACAACCACTGTAACGTACTCACATCGTGCTGTTCAATATTTAATACTTCCCCATGAATTTCTTTTGTAATGTTTAGGGAAGTGTGAAAAGCACAAGTCCCATAGAGGGAAATGGGGGGGTTAAGGAGGGATGAAGCCAGGAGGGCAGTCGCATGAATGTGGGGAAAATAAAAAGTGTGAGTGCTGCCTGTTCTGCTCATGGCGATGAAGAGTTTAGATTTCCAAAACCCCCAATGGGATCTGTTGGCTGTGCATAGGGACCCCCAGCCAACACTGGGGGGGTTTACTGATGTATAATGACTATTTGCTCATCAGTTATTCTTCTATAAGTCCTATAAAACATTTATAAAAATGCATTTGAATGAACACAATCTATGGAAGATGTCGATATGAGTTCATCCTTGTGTAAAGTGTCCCTTGGCTCTTTTACAACCAGCAAATGACAGTAAAGACACACACACTCAACAGAGTATGTCCACATAAAAACACACATCTTTACTGGGGGCAGTATGCTGTTGAGATATCAGCGTTTCTACGCTGCGTTTGTTTTGTTTTTTTTACTGTAAGCCTTATGGAGAAAAAAACTCGTTGTGTATTCCACCCCCTTGTGTCTGAATTATTCAGCATCAATGCCATTTCTATTCTTAGTGCTTCTACTTGTGTTTGGATGGGCTGCAGAAAAAAACCTAAGTACAAACATCATAAGTAGCATATATGTTCCAGATTCCCTACAGCATATAAAATAATCTCTGTTCATTAGCTTGGCTCTTTTAATAATAATACTGTGGTTAAGAAGGTTCGGAGATGTGCATGAGCAATAGTAATGAGTTATGATTTTCTGGAGTAAAAGATATGTAGCAGTAATTGAGCAATTACAATTAGAAAATGCATACATGTGAAAGACATGTTAAAACCCGTATGGAGATGATGAGAAATTAGATGTTTACATGTCACTTGTCAGGCCTGAAATTAATTTGCTTCAAGACAAAGAGGCCTGAATTAAATCAAGTCAAAAAGCAATAGAGTCTTCAAGGGAACATCAAAGGTTTGCAGATATCCCTCTGGGCTGCTTGAAGAGCATCGATCGAAAAATGCTGGGTGGGAACGTGCTTACGCTCTCCCATCCAGTGAAACTGATTTCATCCAGCCAAACCTCGTAGCTGAGATCTGCTAATCTCTTAAGTCTGAAATTGTTCTGAGAAAAGCAGCAGAAGAAGGTTGACTGGTAGTAGAGGAGTAGACGGGAGGGTAAATCTGAAACTGGGCGACATCTGCTGCATACTGCTGCTGCTGCAATCAATATGCTACTACAAATAAAAATAGAATTTTGTTTTTCTATGACATGTTATGCAATTCACATTTTACATGCAATATTCATCCCCACAAGCAAAGAAGTCTTTCTAGTGTTGTTTGATGTTATGGTCGAATTTTTAAACATAAAGCATTGCACTGTTACAAGGCTATCACTGCTGTGGCAGCATCAGCAGAATTTTTAATGATGTAGAATGATTAATAATTTACAGTAATATGGCTTGTGCTTCATCCACCAGCACCATGAATTTGATTAATGAAATAAATCACAATGTAATCATAAACCACAAGATTACTTTGTTGACAGAGTCAACACATTCATACCACAGTGCAAAAATATGTCAGTGCTGACACTGACTTGTAAAAATGTGATATATAACAAGCAATAAATACAACTGCTTTTTCTTGGAGTTTTTTGTAATAGACATATGAACAGTTTGAGGCTCTGACACACTCTGAGAGTGTGATTTCAAGGTAACTGTGACAAAAAAGTAATCTAACAGTTACTTTGCACTTTCTGTGTCATCTTTCATATGTTTGCAACTACCTCCTTTTGTATGAATTATTGATAAATAGCTGGCTGTTGCATGCTGAGCCAGAGAGAGAAGTAAAACATGGACTGGATTAGGCTACATACATCCCTAAATGTCTTTAAAATATGCATACAGTACCAGCCACATTTTATCTGACATATAAAATGTGTTCAAATGCTGCTGTGCTCATGGATTTGAAATGTATAAGTCATCCATCTTTTCAATTTCACTTTCAAAGAAATACATATGAAGTATGCAATTTCAATCTTGTTGAAATGCTTTGTTGTCAAGCACCAGGGATGTCAAGATTTTATTTATTTTTAACAAGCACATCTGTGTATTTTTCTGTTTCTCAGCCCCCAGACAAAATTTTGAGAGGGGTAAACTATGTAACACACTTTGATGTGCGGGCTAGCATCATGGATCCACTGTACTTGCAAGATGCTGTGACGCAAATAAGATCACACATGCCTCCTGAGGGAATCACCGCACCAGCACAAGTTCTGTTAAAGACACCACTACATGGAAAAAAAATCTTGTATTTGGATATATTGTAAGAAACCCTAAAGACACAGTAAGGGGACACCTGTGTTTGTTGTTCTTTAAGGACAGCTCTCACAGATTTACTGCAGTAAGCTTCAGATGACAATTTAATACCCCTGGGATAAGGCCGTATCCATTATGTTGAAAATGAGAGTTAAAGGGAGAAAACGTGCCACGTTAGTTGAAATTAGCACAGTAGTGAGTTTTACAAATACATTTCACCTCAGTCCATTCATAATGCTCCATTGGCAACACAGATAATCCATCTTATTTGCATACAGTGCAAGTGTGGCCACTCATTACAGCTTAGTTTATTTTCCTCTCTCTCTCTCTGTTGTGCGTTGTGTCAGAGGGGGAATATTGATTTCACCGACACTTCCAGGGAACGCCTTTATTGACAGACTGCCTCCAATAAATTGTTGATTGCTGGTTGATGAAAAGGCTTCAGGCTACAATAAATCCCCCCGATAATGTCTTAATGCAGACATCTCCTTATGCGGCGTCACATCCAAACCAAATCCATGTATTCTATTCTAAATGATATTGTTAAACCCTGATCATCCAAAGTCACCATTACACTTACAAACACCATTAGCCCACAGCGGGTTCAGTCTTTGCTGCTGCTGCTGTTGCCAGGGTTATGCCATTGAAGTATGCACCCTTGTTATTAGATCTAGGCTGCCTGGCAGGCACAGAGCAGAGGCTAGGCTGGTTTGCTGCTACTTGCTCTCTCCCAGCAGAGTAGCCTCCAGTCATTCATCAGTATCACTGCTAGAGAGAGACACAGAGTGATGGGAGAAGTCTGTGTGATGTGCACTGTGTTGCACAACTGTCTCTGTTTGTGTGTGTGTGTGTATAACTGAGTACAAAAATGTGGGATTCAGGTGATAAAAATTGCTCTGAAAAATCTGTTCAGCAGCTCTTGCTGTATAACATGCACTAAGGATTTCATTTTCAATAACACAGATGTCAGAATTTAGCATTACATATTATATATATATGTTTCTTTTTTGATTCCAACAACACAATGGAACTGAGCCTCACAGATGTTAAAAACTGGCTATCACAAAGCTTTCCTCACCTAAATCAGAAGCTATTGGTCCTGACTCTTCCATTAATCACATTTCCCTCTACTTAGGTTCTCTGTCCACATGCATTAACCCCCATTGTAGAAATATGTGTTATCTTTGACAACAAGCGATGTCCAATCATGCTTCCTGCAACCTCGCACATTTCAAAAATTCGAGTCTGTAAAACTATGTGTAACCTGTTTTGAAATAGAAAAAATATAAATACAGTTATTATTATAATAATTATATATTTTGCAGCCCAGTTGGTTACAAACATAAGACATGAGCATTCGCCCTAACCTGAAGACAAAATAAGATAACAAATGAAATTAAACAACACCCAAAGGTATGATATGTTTATGCAATTCGCAACTGGGGCCTGCATTATTACATAATCTTGCGCCCCTATCTTTTGCAGGGGCCCTTAACAAAATAAAGGTATTATTATTTTAGTTTATATTGTGCTCACATGGTGCATTTTTCTAAATAAAGTTGTGTTTCATCAAATTATTGTAAACTAACTGACATACAGAAAACCTGGGAGTGAGAATGTGTTTGACAGGTGCAGTATTATTCCACTGTAGCCTACTGGTTGGTTTCTGGTTATAAGTGCAAAATATAATGAAGTTGGCCTCCATAGTACCTGAATGGAACTTGGAGGCAACCATGCTCATGTCAATACCTTGTTGCTAGTTTAGGCGCTGAATGTTGGAAATTACCTAAAAGTAGTCTTATCAACATTAGCCAACACAGCCTCTAAATTAGTAAACCTAATCAGCCACTAAATTAACTACACCTGGGATCCTTTCCCCCTTTTCCTGTGATAATCCGCACTAACATTCCCATTAAAAATAATAACGTCGTGCTGAAGTAGTGCTGTTGCTTTAGACTACCTCTAAATTGTCTTGTAGAATTGCATAAGGTCTCTAACTGGATAGCTGAATCCAAACAGCAGACTCCACGTCAGACTTTTCCTCTCGCCGTTCATGTGAAGCGCTGTTTCATGCGTTCAGTGATGCCTCTGCAGCCCACAGACGGAGCGATACAGGGAGATACTACAGTGTATGGGACCTTACCATCTCGAGTGACGTCCTATATGATGAATTCCGATTCATAATAATCTGAAGGCAAATAAAACATTTCAGCCAAATTCAGAGGATTACTCTCGAGGCGATTCTCGTGCGGCCAGTCTACTGTGTTGACAAGGTAGGGGGGCAAATGCGCAAATTGTTTTCTCGTTTCATTCATTCTACAGTGAGAATTTGTTAGCGTTATAATCGATGCATATGTTTTGTGAAAACATGTTTCGACTTTATCCTGAATATGCAATCTTCGCTGCTTTTCTCATGTTATCATATTGTGCATGATGGACTGCATTGACTCTATAAATTTCCATAACTTTCTCGTAAACCCGGACCCTAAAAGAAATTTCTTTTGACAAAGTTGTTAGACTGCATTTTCCCCTGTGGTACGTTGACAGCCCTCCCTACCACTTACCGTAAGTGATAAAGAGGCAAGAATAAAATATCCAATCAACCTATCCGTGCGCCTTGACTGAGCAACGGCGTCTGCAGTTGCGTCTTTGGCATTATATGAGGACGTGGCGCACAATTTTTCCACTTTTACAGTATAAAAATAGCTTGTTTTTCTTTTTAAACACTCAATGCAAAAAAAAAAAAAAAAAAAAAACAACACTGGCTACTACCACTTGTGGGACGAGAATGCAGTAATGGTCAGCATAGCATGTGCCATCATATTACTCTTCCTGTCCAAGGCTTTGAGGTGTTAATCTGGCCGCATCTTTCTTCCATTATAGGCTGAAGCTTTATAGGCTGCTCCGCTGATGCATATTAGGGGCCACATGCCTTATTCCCAGTGTCAATGGCTCTATGGGTTCATTCAGGCTTTTTGGTCCAATCGGTCTCCTTGCAAATTGTCTTGGAGTCGCATGTGCTTTTGCACCGACAAGCAGCAGCTCCAGAGTGAAAGTGTGATTCCAGTCATTAAAACACTGCCAGAAGTAGTAGCCCATGAAATCCATCCGGCATAAACGAACAACATTACATCTGTAAATGACTCTCTAGACTAACTCCAGCTGCGATATGAATGGATCACTTGTCTGATGTATGTGCACAACCAGTTCATCTACCAGAATAAAGCAGTGTTAATGGCTCCTGGTGTAGATGGAAATTATATGCTATTAGAACAGACTGTGTAATTATTGTTGTGTGTTTGCGTATGTGTGTGTGTGTGTGTGTGTGCAGGGGCACTGAGCCAAATGGAAGTGGGGGTTTGGGGGTTGGGTGGGGGGGGGGCGATGCAATTGTTATTCTGATTCCAGCAGAGGTAGAGGAAGATTCAAGGACAACAGGAAGGATCAAGGCTAAGAGGTCAATGAAGTATGAAGAAGTCATTAGTAGGTTACTAAGAGGAATTAAGCATTGAGATGATACAGGAAAGGGAATATTAAGGTGCAGCTGCTCTCATAGATCCTCTAGATTTGAGGTAATGGGCTACAGAACAAGAGGCATTTTTTAATGATTTTCCTCCTCTCTTAATCTTCTTTTTTTGCCTACTCTAAGTGAAAAGCATTGCAAGGCTGACATTTTTTGCAAGCGCATTCTCTTATCTCAAAGAAGCAGCGAACAATCCCACAATCTGTTGATCTTCCCTCGGCGCCCGTGTCACTTCCTTAAACCATAAACGTGCATGCTTTCCTTGTAAAACCCAAGGCCCCGCATCTGCTCCCCTTCCCATCCCCCCCATTAGGGACCTTCTGCATCTCGCTCATATGGCTGACTGCAGTGGCTTCATACAACTGTGGAGAGGGAGTGTTGGAGTGATCATTAGCTGCCTTCCCTCTTTGCCTGTCAGATAATGACGGACTCTGCGCTGAACTCTGGACCCTGTACCTGTGCTTCATTAGCTTCCCTTTTGTTCTGATACTGTTATCAGCTGTAGTCAAATCCCTCCTGTATCATTTCCATATATCCAAGCCACCTCACAGATGATGAGAATATAAGACTTTGTGACTGCCTCTTTTTATTCCCGTGTCAATTAGCAGAGGGCTTATCCTGCTCCTCTTTGTGTTGTGCTCTTGTTGAACTAAGCAGCGCTGCTTTAGTTAAAACACGATGAGATCTGCTCTGCTACAAAATACCTGTAAACACTGCCTCAGCCACTGCTTTCCACATGCTGCCTGTAGAATATTAAGGATGCTTTCGAGGGGAGATAAGGGCCGTTGCATATTTTAAAATCTCTGTATATTTTTCACACTTCCTCCGTACCCAGAAACTCTCAGCTCGCCGTGTAATTATGCAGATAATGTTGTCTGGACATAAATGTGTCATTGCAGACAGTCCAAATGGCCGTGTTTGTGTGTTTGCTGTTCTGTTTTGAGCTCGTCTTTGAAGCCATACAACCCTGAAATTAAAATGAAATTATAAAAGGGCCATCAGATTTGAGCATCCCGAAGGGCAGAAGGAGGCTAAGACTAGTAGTGGCACAAATATTGCTTTCTAACACCCCAAGGGTTTACAATAAAAATAAGGGATGATGACGACAAAGAAGATTTCACAATGCACAGTGATGACATAGCTGTTACTCAGAACTTGTCCCCCTCAGGTTTTATTATTTAAGGCCAGAAGTCATAATCGTGTTGTAATGACGGCTGTGGATGATGAGTCAGCTATAGTAGTATTCTCTGACGTGCTGTAGTTTCAGGCTGTGTTCTTCTCTTTGCTGAATTTTAATTACGCTGCACTGTTCCACCGAGCAGAGCCCCGTCAGGTCCCACTACGTCTTGTTACTTTTCAATGTCTCAGTTATGAGAACAGGACATCTTCTGTTTCGAAGGCTTCTCTCTAGCAGCAATAAGACTTACTAGTTTGGCTTGAGGGGACTCTTCAGTGCCCCTGCACTATTCCTGTAATCTCTGCCTGCGCACTCTCCTGCACACTTAGCTGCTCAGATAGGTCGTATGGGAGCTGTCAGCAGGCCGGTTTAATTTCTTCAGCTCTCCTCCTGTGGATTGTTTTTTCAAAAAGCATGGAGAACAAGCTGCGTGCAACCCCCGGGAAACCAGTGGAGAACCGTATGTTTTTGTGCTCCAAACTGTGAGGCTTTGAGAAGGCTCAACTTCTCTATAAAGCCTGTATTCACCGAAGACCACGCACAGGCCCTCAGGAGGAGTGTGTGCACCACTGCCTATGAAGCAGGCCTCACTGTACCCAGGCAGATTGTTACCCACACTGAATGAACATAGACTCAGTGCTCGGCTAAATTTACTAATCCTCTCCTATGAGATTATCTGTCTTTTGAGGAGTTTTAGGATGAAAAAAATTCACTTTCTGCTTCCTAGGATTTTTAATAACTCATCTGGTATTTTAAAATGTTTTACATACCCTTGGATGTCAGCAAGTGCCAGAACATGTTCATTTAGCTGTCACATACTGAACTGACAAATTTGAAAGTGTGTTATATTGTAATGTAGAGCTGCAACGATTAGTCGATTAATCAAATAGATTAGACAGAAAATGAATTGGCAACTATTTTGATAATCGAATAATCTTTTTTGTCTTTTTAAATGCAAAAATTCCAAATATTTGCTGTTTTAAGCTTCTAAAATGTGAGGAATTGATGCTTTTTTTTGGTGCATGATAGTAAACTGAGTATCTTCGTGTTTTTTTGGCTGCTGATCAGACAAAACAAGACATTTTAAGACGTTACCTTCAACTCTGAAAAATTAAAACCATAATTTTTCACAAACTTCTGGCATTTTATACAAATAACAATTAATCGAGAAAATAATTGGCAGATTAATCTATAATGATAATCATTAGTTGCAGCCCTATTGTAATTCATTTGGGAGTCAATTCTTCTACCCTAATAATGGGCTGCAACTGAAGCATGAGCCAAAGTACATTACAGTTACTGATGATGTCACTGTGCTGTATATATTCTGGTGAAGAAATTTCTGTGTGTGCAGCAGCTTTTAAGTCACTGCTACTGAATGTCTGATGAAGAGCGTTATTTACCATTACAGCTTCCCTTCATGCCTGCAGGTCTTACTTCAGTCTATGCCTCAGGCTGTCTCGGTGTGTTCATAGTGTGTGTTTATACTAACATCATCTCTCCACAGTTCTATCAAGCCCTCTGTCTCGTCCATCTTTTATTATTAAGGGGATGCTAACAGCCAAAGCGGTCTCACCTTTGTTGTCCTCACAAACACGCAGCAACACTGGGTCCCGTTCCATGTGCGATGCCATTCATGCCACAGCATGCTCTGTTGACATGCTCTGGTGTGACAGCCTTCTTCTTTATTTGCTTTTCACCAGAAACTAGGGTACTCATTTGTTGATATAAAGACATACTGTAGACCTGTATTTGCCAGGGGACAATGTCAATTCTGGTGCATGAACGAGGGAAAAGGGAAGAGAGGCATGTTTGTATGCCTTCCAGCTATTGGAGCATGCTCCGACTGTGAAAGGCCACTGCCATTGTTGGGTAACATAATCCACCAGGGAGGCCTTTGGCCAGACACTGGGGAGGACTGCCTGTACACACTCTTCCTCTCTTTCTCAGTATAGATGCATATCCCTTTCTGTGCTGGAATTAGCTGCTGAATGCTAAGCAATTTTCAAGTGCTACTAAACCTGCGTGAGGAGTGAAAGCGCACACATCTCATTATTGTTGTCATTCTAAACACAAACTCTCTACAAGACGACTGGCTTGTTTAATAAACAGTCTTATTGATAGCAGTATATTCTAATACTCTCACTGATGGCGAGGCAAGTGGCTCAATGGAGAAATATAGACACACATACTTCCTCTGGGAAAAAAGTCATCCCAGAGATAACGCTCTTTGGATTGTTTTAATGAAGTATTGTGGTGTGTATCGTCACCTGCAGAAGTGATACGGACAATAATGCATCTGTGAGCGGTAGATATGTGGTTTAGTGGTGGAATCAGTGGCTCATAATGGATTATAGACAGACTCACGCTTCAGTGTCAGATTGCTTGCAATCTAATAAAAGTGGACATCATTTCCCATCATTGAGACAGATATAATCAGCTACGTACATGAACGTACTGTGGGTATATGCACTCCGGCTGTCTTTGCGCATACACAAAAAAACACATGTACACATACAGTACATATAGTAGATATGCACTTGAGTGAAGATCTACATGCTTGTGACTGCCTGATCAGTTGTGCAAACATGCTGTATGTTTCCTTCACTTCAGGTTTTATTGCAGTGCGCAGTTTTAAAGGTGCAGTGTGTAGGATTTAGTGGCATCTAGCGGAACAGACTTGGCAGAAATGGAATATAATATTCATAAGTATGTTTGAATTAGTGTGTAATTACTGGAAAATAAGAATCGCTGTGTTTTTGTTTCCTTAGAATGAGCCCTTTATATCTACATAGGGAGTGGGTCCCCTTCCACAGAGCCCACCATGTTTCTACAGTAGCCCAGAATGGACAAACTAAACACTGGCTCTAGAGAGGGCCTTTTGCGTTTTAGACGAGTTTCACGGCTAGGTTCTCCTGCATGCTTGGAAGGGGATGGGATATTCATTTGGTTGCAATCTGCAACCTCACTGCTAGATGCCACTAAATCTTACATACCGCACCTTTAAAGCCTGGTGTAATTATATGGAAAACATAATTTAATAAAGACATTAATGTAACTATTTTAATTGCTTCTTAATTTAATTCTGACTAAATTCTGAATTAAAAATTCTGTTTATTGGCCCATCGTGCTGCATAAGGAGATTAACTCAGATTGTCAGTATGTGTCCATGCAGTGCCAAACCAAAGGTACAGAAAGATCAACAAGCATACAGCTATTGTGTGCAAGACAAATAGATGAAAATTAAAATACATACAGATAAACAGCTGAACAAACAAACATGATTGTTTATTTTTGTTAGGGTACTAGTCTGATTGGTAACTTTATGTACAAGGATTGCAGATGCACCATATAATTAGTGTCTATTCTTTTTGCAAATTGCTCCACTTCACATTTCACATTTATTTTCTATATTTTAGTTTCTATTTATTTTAAAGAGAATGAGCGAGTATGTGGAAACAGGTAGATCTTTACCTGATTTCAGGATCATGAAGTAGATGTTACTGAAAGGCACAGTGTAGAAAATAAATAAAAAGGTAAATTAACACATAAAAGGAACACTCACAAAGATGGGAGACGTAGGGAACAACAGAATTAAATTAAAAGGAAAACAATTTGATGTACAGAAGCTACATAATCATGAATGAAATCTACAGTAAATAGGCATTTAGTTTTTAAATGTAAGTCCAAAAAACGATGCAATTAAGGGATTTCATCTTCCAAACTACCTTTTAATCTACCAAGCAAATACTCAAAAGATGCTATTTGCATTCATCCAATATTTTAAATCCAGACATTTATCCATTTCCCAGTGCCTTGAATAACTCTGATCGCTGTAATTATAGTGGAAAGGGGTTTTCTGCACATCTTCCAGCAATATGCAGCTGACCGAGGTGCTTCTCAGGTCAGGGACAGCAAATTTCAAATGAGCAAAGACTGAAGCACACTGATTGATTTGCAGCCTTTAATAGTGCAAACAGACCAATGTTTCGGCACTACTGTGTCTTCATCAGAGTCAAAGAGGACAAAGGCATAATGCAAACACAATTTGGTTGGTCTGTTTGTACTGTTAAATGCTGCAAATCAATCAATATGCTCCAGTCTTTTCTCATCTAAAAATTAGCTGTAATCATGCCCTCTATAAATAACTTAAAATTTACATTTGTATTTATTTGGTAGATGAGATATGTCCCCTAGTAATCATGAATCCAGAATGAAATGAATAGCTGGACCAAACCAACCAACAGTTCAATGAATATACAGTACCAGTCAAAAGTTTGGACACACCTTCCCATTCTCTTGAATGAAAAAGTGTGTCCAAATTTTTGACTGATACTGTAAGTTCCTCCATTTCTAAACTTATCAGAATTATCAAATACCATCAACAGTCAAATAGCAGTCATACCATTAAAAGGTTTTCAGTGAAAGGTCTGCATGTTCATTTTCCTCACTTACAATTTAATATTCTTTGTGTGTGAACAGCTAAATGACCCCCCTCATTGCCTTCATTGTGAGGGCTCTGCATGTGAGTGGGTTGTAGACTTTTTTTTTTGTGGAAATAGCTTTTGTATGAAACAACATTGCATTCATACCATACGCATATATGAAATGCATATATCCATTATAAAGCAATCATGCTTCAGAAATGTCAGAAATGGTGTGCTTGTATGTTAATGTTTTTACAAACATTTCTAATCAGGGTTTTCCCCATAACTCAAAACATCATTTATGGCCTAATATAATGTCTGGAAAGCCAGTTGCAATCTTGATGCTTATTTCTTTATACCTCAGTCTGTTAGCATATGTATATGGTAAAGCTGGAGTCTCATTTCCATGCAGACTGAAGCTTTAGGAACGTCTAGATGGCTCGTCTACCAACCTGACAGTGATTAGAGAAGATGGCTGATGCCTCTTTTGAGAAGATTTTGACAAGATCTAACTGTTTTGGCAGGAGGCGCTAAAGATTATAGTATCGGTGGAAAAGTGTGAGGTAATCCTGAGTTGTGCATGTGGTGGCTTTTGCAAAAGACAGACGACAAAAGACCGATATCTACTGCAATTGATATCTCAGTATATAGTCTGTTTTCATGCATTTGGGGTCAAGTAATGCACTGGCATCAATAAAAAGCTACTGTACTATATGTCAGAGTGTATGTCAGTAAGAGAATAATGATACTGTCTTACTGTAAAATGCAATACAAGATAAAGCTAAATTAGCTGTCAAGTTTCAAATTAATTGTATCATTAGCACAGCACATAGCCCATTTGAAACCAAATTTGCCAGGGTTTTTGACCAAACAATATTCTATGTTGTATATTCAGAGTACCAGACAAAAGCATTGTATAACATGAATTGCTTGTTAGTGAATAGAGACACTCATGACATTTGTAGTCTGACAGTTGTCTAGACACGGTAATAGCTTCTGTTATCATCCCAACATTTTAAAATGTGTCTTTTTTTAATGTGTGTCTTATTCCTGAGGCATCTAGATGAATTATTTCATCGGGGATAATAGTTTGGCATTGATCATCAAACCTTAGCCGTCTAGATGGGATGATCGGAGGAACAGGAAAGAGCTACAATCAGTGTCTCATCAATCTGTTTAACCTCCACACAGCACAGGTGTCACATCTTGTAATGACAAATTAATGTGACATTTTCACCGTTCCCTGACACTGATGAGGGATTTTGCAATCTGACCCAGATGTAAGTGAAGTCTCTTTTATTGTATTTCAGTTTGAGCTAATTTTGGAATTAATGAAACAGAATAGCCACTTTCAGTTAGAGACAGAGACATCCAAAACATTTTAGATGTGTTATTGTCACCAGAGTGTCATTGGTTTTGAATCACTACATCATTTGGGAAAGGGTGATTGGGATATAGTGTCTTTGAGCGTTACAAACTGGAGATGCAGGACTTGAAAGAACAGGGCATTTACAGTAGCAGGCAGAGAGCATCTAATACAAGATGCTAATGTGTTGCATTATGGGAAATGTAAGATCCAGTGTTTATGGAGTTTGACCTGTGTTAGGGATTAAAAGTCAGGATGAATCAGACTCTGCTGCTGCAGGTCTGAGCGCTCATCTTTTGATCTGTCTCTCACAGGTCTCCTAATTTTATGGCAGGTCAGTTTTAAATTGCTGGAGTAACCCTTTAATCAACTCCAGTGGAGATGCTCAGTGACTGTGTGAGATGTAATAATTGAGAGAATGTAGTACTGTTAGAGAAACAGTTGTTAGACAAGTTATTATGTGGTGCAAATACTATATCTTTAAAGGAAGATATTGGTTTTCTCTATAAGGTGTATCTTTTTTCATAGTTTTATGTGAAATCAGTGAATCGAATGTTAATCAGCATTTTTTGCAGCAAGTCATCTCAAGCTCAGCAAGTCATTTCAAGCATAAGATAGAAATACTAGCTACTTCCAACTTCTTAGTTGTAAAGATATGTTACTTTTCTCTGCTTTTATTGTAAGTAAGATATATTTGGGTTTCACCTGTTGGTTGGACAAAACAAGCACTTTGAAGACGGCACCTTGGGCTTTGTGAAATAGTGATTGGACCATTCTCTGATGTTTTTTTTTCAACAAAACACTTAATCGTTTAATTGAGAAAATAATTGGCAGATTAATCGGTTATTAAAGTTATTGTTAATTGTTGGTTGCAGCCATTTCTCTTTTATTTAACCAGGTTAATAACTGTTATTTGTTTGATAAATTGACAAAGCTTAACTCACTGCTGTCATTGCTGAGATCTGGAGATAATGATACACTTAACAGAGTCAAGGGCTGCAACTAGCAGCAGCCCTTATTTCTGTTATTGTTTTATCTGTTAAATATTTTTGTGATTAATTATTTAGTCTTAGGGGATGTTAGAAAAAAGTGAGAAATGTTATCACAGTTTCACAGAGCCCAAGGTAACGTCTTCAGTTAGCTGTTTTGTCAGCTAACTGAAGAAGATATTCAATTCACAATGACATAAACTAAAAAAGCAGTTTGAAAAATGACTTAAAGAATTATTCAGTAATCAAAATTTTTATGTATAATTTTATGCCAGTTATATAATTGATTAATAAACTAATCATACAAGTACTAAAGGAGTCCATTAGGAAGCAACACAAACAGATTTTAAACACAAACTCAGTTTTCAGGATCCAGTTTTAATCAAATCCAATTTTATTGACTCCATTTTATCGAGGTATTATTTCCCCAGACACAGCAGCTTAACACTCACATTGTCAGTTTGGTGAGGATTGGCTTGGTGGAGCAGTGAGAAGGCTTGTCTTGACCTGCCAGCATCCCTCCATACCAGAGCTTCTGCAGTGCCTCCTCTCAGTGGCTGTGACAGGAGAAGGAGGATGGCAATGAATCAGGGGCATGACGAAGATCTTCCCAGAACTGACTCCTCTCTGAGTCGCTGGACACTGTCACGCAGCGAGAAAGAGTGTGATCACACTTACATTCAGCCATTTTAAAGCTCATAGGCAAGTGTGGTTCTGCAAAGCTGGCGCACATTACTGATCCACAGGGCCTTGGTTTGATATGTCTCTTATTTGGTTGTGTGGTAATAATATTGTTTTATTTAAAGTCCTCAAAATTCAGTTAAATCCCTTTTCATTATTAAATGTATTAAATATCATGAAACAACCTCACTCTTCAGTGCAAAATACACTGTTGTTGGCATTTAGCATGTCATGTGCCTGTCAGTGTCTCCATGGGAGGCCCAGAGTGTCATGTGACCGAACATCAAGGAAAGCCTTCGTGAGCACTGCTCCCGTTTATTTAAAGCAAGGAGATTTATTTAAGAGCCCGTTGCACAAGATAAGCTGCAAAGGTACAGCTCTAAATGGAATAGAAGAGCCTATTTGTAAATGTCCGCAAGTGCCTGGCTTTAAGTGCCTGGCTGAGAGATGAATAGAGGCGATAAGCAAGAGAGGGTAATTTCAACAATGGGTATTTTAAAAGGTAGATATTTTGCGATGACAGCCTTTAATTGATCTCATGACTTTTAAATAGAGTATAATATGGGGTTTTTATTGAGCTCGTCTAAACGCTGACACCACTCTGTCAGTTCAGGGAGTGTTATAGTTAGAAGGATGGCTTGTGTGGCCTGAATGTCAGAGCAAAAATTCTGAGGCAGCAACTGCAGATTTTTTTTTTTTTCCTACCTCAAGCCTTACATGCACACAACATGGATTTACTTTGATCCCATCCTTGACAATAAGTGCCTGCAAGAGATGGTCTGCGGCAAAACTGCCTGAGCAGGGATGTTTGACACAGTTGTTTTGGATCTAAAATGGCGTCAGCAAAAGCTGAAAGCCCCTCCATGTTCTTGACTTTAATTGAGAGAGAGCCCCTCAAGCGTACTGCCAATCTTCCCAGTAGAGGAAACCCTACAGGGAACTTTTCCTGCAGTGAAATGTCGAACTACTCATTCTGTGCCAGCGTATAGCGCTTGCAGCTCTCTGCCTCCCTTTATTGTGAGATAGTGTTGGCTATTATACATTTAAAAGCATAAATCATATGACTGACATTTGAGTGGTTAGATATGAAGGTTATATATGTCCCTGGCTGCTTATATATAAACCGTACATTCTTCAGTACATGCATACAACATACAGTAATCTTGATATGGTTGCATGATCCACAGGATTAGTTTGGATTGGCAAAGCTAACCACTTTCACATGACAGAAATAATAATCTGTTTTTGAACTAATAACATTAATCGTGTTGGGGAAATATTTATTCTTGCATGGAAGTGACAGGAACACTTTTAAGCTGTCACTTAAATAATTGATAAAGAAACGGGGAGGGGAAGGGGAGGGGGTGGGTGTCCAGATGATGCACTGGAGTTTCACATAGGGCCCATGTACTGTGGAATGTTCATGTAAGGAAAGGCAGGGCCCTAAAACTCTGCCAGATTTCATTTCACGCTCCGCAGAGCACAGCCTCTGAGACGGTGACATTTACATGGCCCTCTATACCAGCGCCAGTTGCTGCAGGCCCAAGGCACTGGCTAAATCAGGCACAAGGGCCAATGAATGAGGAGGCATCGCAAGCAGGAGAACAAGGAAGAGATGGCTAATGTGCTGTGCAGAAGGAGCACACATAGCACATGAGTTTATGTTAGAAAGACTGTGTGACATCAGTCATCTTCAGTAAAAAAAGACCTTTCTGTGGAGGAGCTTGCATTATGTGAATTATATATAAATTATTCAGTGATAATGTGTCTTCTTTGTCCTTGTATTATCACCATACTACATAGATGCTACATGATATTCTGGAGCAGCTCAGCAGCCAAGACCTTTGTAAATGATTATGGCTGCTTTGTGCGGCATATGAAAAGCCATGAACTGCCACATATTAAAACAGGTCAGTAAGGCAAAACCTATTATACAAACAAATTCTACTATATGCGCAGCAGTAGTGTTGATTGTTTCTGTGTATGTGTGAGTGGGGGAGGAGACCATTCTGTAAGACCAGCTTTTCCAGGGATTATCTGCTCCAAAGACCAACTGGTCATCTCCTAACAAAAAGGTAATCGGGCTAGTTTGAATGCTAGTTAACCCCTCCTGCCCGATTTCAATATACTCATTCTATCCGTCACTAATCTGATTGGGTCTCCACCTCTAGTAGTTTACTGTGTCACCAGTGTCACCAGCATGAGTAGTTCAGTCCTGATTGAGCTCTATATTGGTTCTTGCTTTTAAAGGCGTTCCCACTGAGAGGTTTCCCAGTAGGTTGAAATAAACATGCAGAGCAGCTACGGATGCTGAAATCTTTTTGGCTGCATTGAAAGGAAGCCCTTTGGCAATAGGTGAATGCTTCCTCCACTTGAAGCATTATAGACTGCTTCTCACTTCTTCCAGTAAGCTTCTGAAATTGTTTAAAGACAATGCACATTTGCCTTATATAATAACTGCACAGGGCAACTTGAGCATCATCTCCACACACTGTATCCTCTGAGAGTGTTTAGCTGTTGAACCAGTCTGGCGCAAATTCTCTTCTCGTTTCTGGTCTTTAAATCCTGGCTTTTTCTTTTGTTTTTGTTTCCTGGCAAGTCATTTTGCTATGATATTTTTTCCCAGGTGGTGTGAAACTGTGGAGCTGTGTGTGTAAACACATACTGGAGCCTGTTCAACTCAGAAAGCTGTAGAGTTGTACATATCTGCCCTTCATTGTCCACTGAAATGTATTATTAAAGTTATAACATATTTCACGAAAGTGTTGAGCCATAACCGTCACTGCAATATAATCAGATGTAGAAGGGGAAGAGGCAGATGGGCGTGATGACGGCAGTCGCTCAAGAGCAGGTGGAGGTCAGCGTTTGCTACCATGCAGTCTCAACTGGTCCGTTCGTCACGGTGCACTGAATCAATACTGCTGTCAAGCAGATGAGTGTGCACCGCTAGTCCATTACAAAGTGGTAAATCTAGCTATGGCGCTTACTAACTGCCATAATGAGGTGGTAACAAAGTTATGGAATCATTAGTGAGCATGTGTCCCAGCAGGACGGCAAGGGAAAGCGAGCTTTGGGAGGTTACAGAATGACAGATGGTGGCTGTATGTGTGTGTCAGTGTGTGAATGAGTGAATGCTTGGTGGTGCTCAGGGTTGTTTTTGCACAAAAACAAGTGCACAGAGAACAACATATGATATTTAACTCTGATGTAGCAAGGTTTTACTGATTTGTCTACTGTGATAATGATTAAGATTTTTAATTACTCATAGTTTTGGTTTCATTCCAGTTTAATCCAAGAGAAGGTTTGGCTTTGGCAGATTTTAGTTTCAATGTGATTTCAATATTGTTTACAGAGCAGAATATTCTTTCTATTCCTCTTTGCCAACTTGCCACAATACTGTTTACAGTGTTTTTGTAGAAGTAATGTTTATATTTACCATTTTATTTCAAAATGAATACTATCTGTCAAATATCCTTCCATTATTGTATCTACTCTTATTCAATTCCTCTACATGTAATACTTCCTAATCAGTCACATTTTATGAGTAATAATTCATCTGAAACAATCACTTAAATGGAACTAAACCAAACGTCATGTTTGCATTAATTCCTGGATTATCTCTTGGTTTATAGAAACAATCATTTGTCAAATTATGGATTACAGAAGCCTGCAGGCAAATTGACTGTTATGAGCATTGTTTTAGTATCTCATGATTTCACACAAGGCCAAGAACAAGAGCCCTTAAAATGTGTCAATGAAGTGGTGTAAAGTAAATGCAGCTCCTTGTGTGGTGTTTATTTAAGTTCAGCCATAAATCACCATGTTGCGTTTTGGCTGCAGAGAGAGAAAAGGGGAGAGTGGAGGCGGAGGGAGGGAGGGAGGGACTGAAACTGTGGTCCAAAGCCAAAACACGACTAATGCCAAGGTGGCAGGCATGGAAGAGGTGGGAGGGAAAGAGAAGATGAGAGGGAAAAACCTTCTTCTCAATCTGATAACCAGCATGGATGGATGGACAGTGATGGGCAAAGCCCTGTTTATGGCCAATCATCTAGATTGCCCCTGTATTTAATGGGTTCTTTTCATACAGCTAGCACAATCAGAGTTATTAGGGCCTATTTTTATACTTTCTGAAGAGGCCATTTTCTGCCATTAATTTTTTTTGTAGTATGAAATATAAGTTCCATACAAACTTGAAAATGGCCTAAACCAGATAACAGACCACAGTAAGTACGTTGCAGTAATTTTGGTGTGTTTGTGTCATGCAGACAGGTTCGCCATTATTCAACAGCCACAGGAAGAAGACAACAATGTTTTCTTAGTAGTAAATGTAAAAAAGAAAAAAAAAGAAAACTAAAACTGAGTCCATCTTGCACTTGTTTTTGCTGACCAGCCTTGGCAGAGCTCAATATGTTGTCTTTTCACTCCACAAATGGACTTTTTTTAAAAATAATTGTAACCTCAAAGTGCACCTGCTACTTTTTCTAGAGTGGCCCTTTTTTGAAATTCTTTTGTGACTCTTTACCAGCTCAAATTGTCCTGGCAACTGAGTGAGAGTGAATATCACCCTGCTCCCAATTTTCTACCGGCAGAAGGGCCAGGAGGGGAATGAATCAGCAGACCCCTCCATCGATGTCGCCTTGACTCTGGCTCTTCTCTTCTCTTGACCTCCACACCCACTCTTTTGTGACAGAGAAATTTAGCGTATAGATTTATTAGTAAATTAATTAGTGAAGAAGAAAAAGGTCACAAGCGCTGAGATCTTTGCACATGTGCGACAGGGAGAGTTCTTTGCTAATTGAGCACAAAATGGACAGACAGCTGGAGGTCAGGCATCAGTCTGGCCCTGTGGGCTGAGTGATGGCGCTGCTGTGGAATTAGCTGGCTTCTCATCCTGTTATTGGTCCACATTTTTTCAGGTCACCACTCACGCCTATATTCGCGCTGAGCCTTTTCAGGGACATGCCATTTTTAGTATAGATAATCTAGATATACGTAATAAAAGTTGTTTTGGATTGAATTTAGGACAGCAGATTTGCAGGGAGATCAAAATATGTTTTTGGCTGAAACTAAGTGATGGTGTATGTGTGTGTTTGTGTGTATGTGTACGTGCGTGTGCGTGGGTGTGTATGTCACAGAGAGAGACAGAGAGAAAGATGAATGAATGTCCCTGACTGAGAGCAAATTAGTGCAGTTTGGAAAATGGCTTCAGCACCATGGACAGCGTCTCATGCTCCATGCATATCACAATGCTCTTTTATCTGTATCGCTACACTCCATCTGTTCCCACACAAACACGCACACATACACGCACGCACAGATTCAAAAGCCAATGTACGTTTATAGATTAATGACTGTGGCAGTGCAGCAAAGATCTAAGGAGCAACTTTCCATGACAAGCTCAGCAAACACAAGTTTGCAGCCTGAAAAGGAGGCTTAATATAGCATTGCCTGTTATTTTATCTGCTTAATTCCATAGATGGCTTTGACATCTTACAAATTTACAGGAGGTATTAGGGCCAAGCACTGACACAAGCACTCAGTATAAAAGTTTTACAGATAACTTGTTCTTACATTTATTTATAGAATGCCATATAGAATAGAGACAATTTATTTAGTTTATTTAATTAACTTTTCATATTGGGACAACACTAATAGTTTACAGCCATGTTAGAGTCTCTGTGAGGCTGTATTTAGGGACAGCTGTGTTTTGAGCTAAATGCTAACTTTAGCATGCTAACATGTTCTTAATGACAATGCTAACATTCTGATGTTTAGCAGGTATTTTTTCTATGTTCATCTTAGCATGTTAGCATGTGAACATTTATAAATTAGCACTAAACACAAAGGAGCTGGTGGGAATGTGATTGGTTTTGCATGTAAATAAACAAAAAATTTGAAATTTGACCCAATGGTGGCTCTTGATGAAAAGTAAAGGGGTCACCAAATTTATTAGAAATAATTCTGAGGGCGACATGAATGTCTGTATCAAATGTTGTGCCAATATTGATATCTTTACTAAATTTCATGGCAGTCAACCCAATAGTTGTCAGGACATTTCACCAAAAAACAAACATGTCAACCTCATGGTGGTACTCAAGGAAAAGTAGTTGTTTAGATGTTTCAGTCTGGACCAAAATGGTAGACCGATGGACTGACAGACCAGCATTGCCATCCATAAACTCATGCTGTTTGCGTGGCAAAAAAATACTTACACATTCTAAAGTGAATGTACTATAAATATTATCTGAAGTATCTGTTTGAAAATGATTCAGCCTGCTACATCTACAGCGTCATATCCCTCAATATGATGTTTGTCTCATTTAAATCTGTAGTGTATCTTGGCTGACACACAACACATTGGTCCAAAGGATGCCTGGCTCAGTGAGTGTGATGTTCACCATCAGCTCATATGTAGGTACTGTCCAACATAGATGCATAGATGTAAATGATCAAAACACTCACACACCTGTCAGTATTGAGAGTACTCATCTTCAATTCAGTACTTATCTCCATCATAACTGCATGTTAATTTCCATCTCACTTACTTCCTTTGCTCCATTCAGACAGGCATTTCATTGAACTTTAAAGTTTGGATAAGATACTTCTTGCCTGGATTATACTTTCAAAGGTTCTGGTCTCTTTCTTAGAAATTCTTGTCTCGTTTTTGTATTTGCCGCATCAAAAAGAAGAACGAGTGGAAAATGCAAACAGGCACCTATTTACTCACTAATTTGAGATCAGAAAGCAAATCAATTAATGGCATTGTCCCTTTTGGAATGCGATGTATCCAATGCATTATGGACGGCAAGCAACCCTTTGTAGCGTAATTAGCAAGTTGTCGAGAAGAGGATGCTGGATTTTTTTTTTCCTCCCTCTAAATGCTTTCCACGCTGCCAGGCATGCAGACAGTGAAAGCCTGCGTGTCGAAAGCATGAAAAACTGGCATCTGTGAGGACACCCAAATCTCCTTGGCGGTTCTGGCAGAGAGAGAGACGAATGCACAGGCAGCAGAAAATGGCTTAGTCAGGGTCATCACTAGCCAATAGCTTTGGATAACTGTGACAAGCCAGGGCATTTTCTCAGGCTCCAATAAGATAAGTGAGAAAATATCCTCTAACACTTTTCTCACGGTCTTTATCAGCCATAATTATCATACATATATTTTATGGACTGGTTAAGATTGTAGTGTTTATATGACACCTACAGTACAGAATCTTCCAGAGCTGATGCTGCAGGGAGTTTTAGGTCCAGCTGAAATTAAATGGCATGTTTTTTTCTGCTAAAGCATACAGATTTGCTTTTTAAACTATATGGCCTGTGTCAACCTTTTGAGAAAAAATTGGTGCACAAAAGGGCAAAATTTTATAGTTCAGATTTTTTGGTTCCATTGTGGTGTCTGTGCATGTACAGTACCATAATGTCATTGTTTTGACATAGATAGAGAAATGCTTTCCAAATAGCAGAAAATGTCACCATTCTATCACTGGCTGACAGTGACACCGATTAACAGCCAAACACAGACTTTGAACTGCAGCGCATATTAGCTTTCTAGCTAATGTCTCCTTCATATGTGCAAGCATGGACACAAAGATTGACATCTTTGCTTGCTGAACGAGCACACTGCTGATTTGCAGACCAGGGAGCTTATTAGCAAGTTAGCTCAAAAACCTACAGTACCTGCAAATGTCAAGATCTTTCATTTTAGGTGCTGTGTTACGTGATCTTTATTCTTCAATACCACACTGTCTGTCAATGACTTACAAGGTACCAGCAGCAGTTTGTTTATATTGTGGCCCTGCTAGCTCAGCTGTCAATTAAACACATACACCAGCCTGCCTACTCAGAGACTTGGAGGCAAAGGAGCATTTCTGATGTATGTCCAAAGACCTTATAAAAAAAAGACAACACATTTATTAAATTTCTTTGACATAACATTAGACTGTAAAAATAGAAAACTTATTATTATTTCACTTGGATTTTATGAGCATTTCCCCATTGGGTTTTTTTAATAGAATAATACAGTTGCCAAACACAGATCATCTTTAATTCATTGTACTGTATCCCACAGAGGCACTGCAGTCCATATACTGTGTGTATATCCTGCAACCCACTAAAACGTAATCTTAAATCCTGATTGAATGTTGTTTTCTGTTATACGTGAATAACCACAGTAGGGGGGACTTACCTCAGTATGGCAGAAGTCAAATTGAGTCACGATACCTCAGTTTGCTGCTGCATAGTGGGATTATTCTTTGCATGTGAAAGTGCCTGGATGCTCTCTTTTAAATGATTCTTTTCACTGGGGATACATATAAGCATATATGGCTGTTGAAGTTCAGTGGACTGCAGAATTGCAGATGTACTTCCTACATTGACAGGCATGCGAGACGTGTCTCTAAAGCTACTGTTCATTTGTTTAGTGTGATGAAACTCAGTGAAATGGCGAAGGTTGGTTATGTTCAATAGAGTTTTGTTTGTTTGTTATATGATGATGCTTGTATAATATTAGGATTTTTTTGAGAGCTTTGAAATACGCAAGCACACACAAATGCATATATGGCACACAGAGCCATAGATACTGTGCTGACAAAATACAACCATGCATGCACACGCTCAAAAACAAACACTCTTGATGATGTCATTTGTATAATCTGATGGAATCTGGGCCAGCGTTGACGAGGAGGCAGCCGGCGGGATGAGCAGTCACTGTCATAATGATTTGGTGTGTAGGAGGGGGAAAGAGGAGTGTGTGTGTTATTGTGTGTGTGCCTGTGTATTGGGGAGTGGTGTCACCTAACAGATGCATTTCTCTTGCTCATTCAGTGCTATTTTTTGCTTTATATGCAGTTTCAAACAAACAAAATGTACTGATGCATGAGTCATTTTACCTTGTACTATTTTAATTTATGCAGTCATTTAAATTAAAACAAAGTGGTTCTGCTTCATGTGCGCCATTAAGCTATTAGTCATTTATGTTTGGCTGATCTGAGCAGGTAAAGTGAGGAGAACGTGTGAAAGAAAAGATAAGAAAAAGGAAGATTATTCTTACTCCAGTTGATATTTTGAAGCACCATTCATGCGCAGTTGTGGTTGGTAAACGCTGTAATTAACTTGTCACTGTGATAAATGGCAGCTTTCCTTCGGGCCTAAACTCAGTCATTCAGCAATTTTGGCTGTACTCGCCCTTTAAACATTGGCATTACGCTCGGAATTTGTCATGTTTCCAAATGCCAAACAATTTAAAGCATCATCACTGAACAGTTTGTTGGGAAAAAAATGGTGCATTTGGTCACAAGCCACACAATAAATTCTTGGAACAAATCCTGTCAAAATTACACCAGCCATTTAGATATCTAATTAAGCTTTTGCTCACTGCCAACTCATGATAGACAAATATTAATAAAGTAGTTGAATGTTTACACAGCAAATGAAGACACCGATGTGTGTAAATGATGAACACAGTTTTGTGTTTTATAGTATTAAGACACTAAAAGCATAATCATCAGAAAATTAACCATATCCAACTTTTTTTTATTTTTTATGATGACCTGTGAGAACCATGCCTGCAGCAATACAGCTAGGGTAATAGGATAGCCAACAATCAATGTGTGTTTATTGATTCACACATAGCCCCAATACAAACTAGACCACATCGTAGTGATGCGTCAACATCCTCTGATTGCCCCAAAGCAAACATCAATAGGAATGATTAACTGACTGCTGTGCATGAGTATAAGAAAGAGGGTTCATGTAGATGTGTTGCAGATTGTGTTGTTACCGTTTCTACATCTAGTTATATCTCAGGGTAACATTTTCACTCATCTGTGACATCTTCAAGCTCTGAGATTATTGGCTGTTTCAGAGAGCAGCGGGTGGTGAAGTTATTTTGTTGACTCTAGTGAATTATTGAATGTAAGTTTTGTGTATTTTGTGCCAGTTTCTCCCAGGGAGAACAGTACCGTGGATATTATTTTGACACAAGAGTGAGACAAGTGAAGTGATATTGGCTCACAATACGTTACTAGATAGCACTGGTGATCTCTGTGTTTGATTTGGAGGAAAGGAGAACCTTCATCTCTCTCTGCATCCATTACAGGTAATATTTTCTTTATTGTAAGCGTCCTTCATGGTTATTCACAGGACTACATCCTTGTGGGCTGCAGTGACAACACAGTTCAATCCAGTATTTGTCTACTTTCTTTTCTGTTTGTGAAAATGCGAATCGCTGAAGGTCATATTCTGTGTTTTGTTTTGTGTTTTTGTACCTGTAGTCAGTATTTACGTGTATGTTTAATCATTTACATAAGTGTTAGCGTGGCTCTGTTTTTCTGTACACACATGAATGTGTTTTAAGCCAGTGTTTACATTAATCCTGTGCACATATGCTTGCATGGCTGTGTGTTCATGTGTATTTATGGTGCTGGATGCATGTGAGTGGTTGCACAGGTGTGTTTTGTGGATGATTTACATTGACATGCAATATAGCAAGGCAGCTGTAGTGGGTGGAGTTACTCCTGGCTCTCAGCATTGATTCTGCTGGCTTCCAGACACCAGATTCTCCTCAGGTGATGACGATTACTGTTGGTCCTAGCCGATGATGTAACCATCTGCGCTTGCTGCCAACTCTTACCTGCACGCACTCGATTCATTTAAACTCCTCTCCCAGATACTCTGGCACAGGTGGGCAGAAAGAATTGTCTAGAGCAGACTTGGACATTGACTCATTAAAATTTATGGCAGTCAAACAAATTTATATTGGAATTCCATAAAAAGGTACTTCAGGACTGCACAAATGTAGTCTTTAAAACTTTACTAGCAGGGTATTGTTGAATTCAACCGGGGATCTAAATTGCACATTGTCAGAGTTACAAATATAAATGTTAAATTACACATTCATTAGGTGACACAGTCTGCTTAAAAAAAACAAAGCATAGCTCAGTTTTGTCAAAATCAAAACAGTGGGAAGAGACATCATACATCACACTTGACAAAGAGACACACATTGACTCAGCCCTTTACGGACACCATTATGTTGCATGTAGGTGTGTGCGTTTGTTCACACACAGCAAGGTTATGTGTGCACGCACCAGGTTGTGTAGTATTCCGTCTAAGCCTTATTTTGTTCAGCATGTGTAATCCCTTTAAATTCCCCACTGATAGCCTGACTACCTTCACTTCAGATTAGCCGAGGTGGAGATCAAGGAGTGCTCCTCTCATCAGTATGTAGGACAACACAGAGGGGACACATGGCTCATGATAATTTTGTTTCGTGAAAGATTCTGCAAACCGTGGATTTGGATATTTCAAGAGATCAGCACAAAGTCTGCACTGAAAATAAAGTACATATGGTGTGTGATGTAATGCGCATAATCCTCCTTTGCAGTCGCTTCCTGTACACATTTGTGTTCACTAATGCACTTGTGCTTATAATTCTAACCGTATGTATCTGTTTTGCATGAATACACGCAAACACACCCATATAATATCCATATAACATAATACACTTGATTTACAGCCTCATAGAGATATCAACTACATATCACATAAATATCTGAATGTCATATAGGCCCCCTAAACAAGTATCCATCTCTTTAAGAGGCCCAAGCGTCATTCCTTCTGATGAGTTATGCTTTTTTTTTCAATAGACTCTCTTCTTATGTAACTGCGATCCCACGCTGCATTAATCGTATAACCCACAGACTGTTGTGAACAATTACACACTGGGTAATAAGTTAATGGGAGATAGGATATAGTGTGTACACACTGATTTAATGACTTTATATGTTCCTTATGGGAGAGCTTGCTTGTGTAAACCAGATGGAGGAGTGAGTGTTTAGCCTGTGTTTCAGTCTCTTCACACAAATGAATGTTCATATCTTTGCCCATGTTTATGTGGACACCATCTTTTATCTGTACGGTTAAATTGTTGGATGTAACAAATGTTTAGGGGCTGTAAGCGCAGGGATAGCGTCTGTGAATTTCAAACAGGGGCGGTTTAGCCTAATGAGGCTCTGCAATGGTGGAACATTAGAATTACACAAGCACTTCCTCTGAAGTCTCAGCAGAATTACCACAACCCTACAGTATGTCAAATAAATGTAGTGGGGTTGGGTAGATTTGGTGCAGAGGCATATTTAAAACAAATATTGTAACACTGAAAGCTGATACACAATTTAAACAAAAGACAATTAAATGAACCTCATTAAAGGAGGTCACATCTTTTCTCAATTCAAATTCAGTGTGTGTTATTAAAAATGAGACAGCTGAGATGTGTCTGTGAAGATTTAAACTGTTTCAATTGAATATCTAAATAAATTCAGTATGTAAAATATGAAGAGAATAGGTTTACATTTTGGGAAATACGCATATTCACTTACTTGCTAAGAGCTCTTTGACAAGATTAATACTATCTTCTTGACAATGGAACTACAGCCAGAGAGTGATTAGCTTAGCTTAGCATAAAGCAGAAGGAAACAGCTAACCTGTCTCTCTCAAAACCAACCTTGAACCAAACCTTGCTGTTTTTACATTGCTGTTTGAGTAGGGATTAAACAGACATACATGTTCATTACTGAGCTTTAGAGGTGCTGGTAGACATATTTTTGAAACTTCCAGTTATTAGGCTAAGCTAAGCTAATCTCCACTTAACACTCAGACATGAGAGTGCTATCAATCTTCTCATCTAACACTCAGCAAGAAAGTGAATAAGCATGTTACCTAATATGTCATACTGTTCCTATAACTAAAGTAAGCTGTTTTTTTTTTTAAATTATTACTCTCAGAAACAAAATGTTATCATCCATCATAAAAACTATAAAGTTTATATGACTCTGTATGTGTGTCCAAGCAAGTATGGCACAGTACTCAGTTGCAGCTGGGATAGCCAGTGTACAATGGTGCATTGGACCAGAATACTATTAAGGTTCAACCGAGTTGAATAAAATGCAGGAAGTGAGTTATATGAGCACCATGGAGCAGGAGCCTGAACATGGCGCCTGAGGCCAAATGAGTTACTGTACAAGTACGTGTGCAGAGAAGTGCAAAATTATGCAAACAATGTTGCATAATAATGACATGTCCTAATATATTATTAATCTGCTTACTTGAAAGCGATGCAAAGTGCACTTTTAAACCTTGTTTTTCTCTCCCAGGCAAGACTGTTGGTCATGTTCAAATATGCCATTATCCTGTTTGAGTTTATCTGTGAGACTACAATCGGCGACACACCTCTCCACCTCGGATTGCTCACTTTGTCTCCCTAATGTCTTCATAAGTCACATCATAACAATTATTCTCTCATTATCAAACACAGTTCAGCAGGGGTGTTTCAACATAGCCTCAAACCACATTTCAAAAATGACTTCACCTTACTCTGTTACAGAGATGTTGTGCAAGCTTTGCCGTATATCTATGTCTCTATTATACTGAATGTTCGACTTGATTATTGTCTTCATGACAATATTTAGTCTATAAATATAAAGAACTTAACTGTAATTAATACTCAGTTTTTTGGGGGTGAGTCCAGAGCCTGTATATGTGTGTGAAATTAAAGTCTTAGGAAAGGTGAAAAGTAATACATTTTAATGTATACTCTTACTTTTGGGTATTCTTTGAACATTTTCCTTTTACTTAAGTTTGTCTTTGCCAAAATGCACTGACTACATTTTAAATTACACAGTGTAAACTAGGATTTTCACAGATCATGTTTCAGAAACTGGCAAATAGTAAAATGTCTTTGCAGCAAACCTGAGTAAACAGCTACCTGATAGCAGGTTGGTTAACATTATCCAAAAGGCTAATTCATTCAGGAAAACAATAGAATCATATTGTTATTATATATCATGGGCCATACCTAATATACAACATTGCACCTAATATATTACAACAGATCATTGTTATAGAGGTCATAAGTGAGACAGGTAATCTACAGTGTGTCCTCGAAATGCAGTAGATGTAGTAAATATATATATATATATGTATATATATATATACATATATATATATATATATATGTCAATAGGGGCTTTCTTGATCGTTAAAGAAAGAATTAATCCTAATTCATTTTTAGCTGCAGACAGTACATGAAGATCAGAAGTATTTTATAATGCAGATGTATTGATGAAAACAGCATAAACTGTCTGTGTCAGTTTAATAGCACTGTCCTTTTGTTCTTACAGCAGAGACTTCAAATATGTTTGAGTAGTAAAGGTTAATTCTGTATGATGAGAGACAGATGAACCCAGTCTCTCTCTCTCAGTCAACATCACGTGCCTGGGCATCAATAAGAGGTACTGATAAGCTCGGAGGCATACGATTCCAATGGATTGGACAATTTGAAACCGGTTCTCAACTGGAACCGCTTCTCGATTCTCATCCCTAGCCCGAGGGATGAATTGAATTTGAAAACCAGAATTTGAAGCTTTGCAATTGGCTGACCAGAGGACCCGCCCCAAAAGTATTTTCCTCGCTGTCACCATGTTAAGGTTTTCTTTTAATGATATCTTTAACATTTCTCAACACATAAACACGAAAGCGTCCTTTATAACTCAACAATACAATAGATTAATGTTAATGCCATCAGTTTTAATTATTTGTCCTTCGATTCTGAGAAATAATGTTTGTTTTTTTGTCAGTTTTTGATAGCAGAAGGCTACAGAAGAGCATTGTGTTGTGGGTGGACTTGGCATGTTCGACTACTGTTTTTCGGTTGTCTGCCATTGGTGGGCTTCATTCCTTTTCAAATTGCCGCCGGTTGGCCACAACCCAAAACTATCTCTGTTAAGAAAAGACGTTTTATAGCCTGTGATTGTAAAATGTGAAGTTGCTCATTTAATTTTATATTTCCAAGAATATGTGGCTGAGGATATTTTAGAGTCCTCCTCAACTAATATTGACCCATGGCATCCAATAAAGCACTCCAGTGTTTGTGTGTGTGTGTGTGTGTGGTGGTGGTGGTGGGGGTTGCCTGTGTGTGTGTGTGTGGTGGTGGGGGTTGCCTGTGTGTGTGTGTGTGCATCAAATCTTGTACCATGGCTGTATAATCGGGATGAAGACGGGGTTATCAAACTGTACTTTACATTTCACATCCCTCATTTAATCCTTGCACTTGTCACTTTCATATATTTCATCAAACGGGACTTTACATTGTGCATTGCATTCAACCTCCACTGTTATATAATTTATCTATTTATGCACGTCACATTTACATTTGGTCTTGTCACCTTCATATATTTCATGCTCAAATTTTATTGTTTATTTCATTATTATTTGTACTATTATTACCCTACTTTTGTCTATTTTTATTCTTCTGTATTTTGTTTTGGGGGCAAATGCCAAGACTCATTCTTTGTATGCTTGCATTGGCTAATAAAACAGATTCTGATTGAATGGGCTACTGTATGTCATGCTGACATAAAATCCAAAAAACAAGAATCATAAAGATACAAAAAATCTCCAGGGTTGCCTATGCACATGTCTGTATTTGACAACCTGGGAATGAGAACGGGTTGGTCTTTTCAGCCCTAACCCTAACCCTAACTCATGCACTTCAGGCCTTCCTCCAAGCCTGCAATGCCCTATATTGGTCACTTTTTCCACTGGAAAAGAAAAAAATAAACAAACAAACAAAAAAAACTCCAAAAAGCTTCATTTTATATATTAGGCCTTCAAAGTGCTCTCTGAATCTAGTTCTGGGTTGGCTTGTGTCCATGAAATGAGGAAATTAAAACTTTGTCGTAGAGCTAAACCAATGATTACACAAATGTGTTTACCATCTCCTTAAACTCCTCAGTGTACTCTCAATTCAGTCTTGACAACTTTACAGCAACCACTTCTAGGAAAAACGCTAATATTTACTACAATTCTCTCGAGCATGCAGTTTGATACAAACCAGAACCACTGTTGTAGTTCTTCTGGTTTGCAAAGTAGGGTTGTAGAATAGGGTCATAAAAAGATATATCTACTAAATATATCAAATATCGGGAACAGCCAAACTAGTAATTATACTGCATGTAGATGATCTATGTTAAGAAAAAGTAAAGATGTTGGTTTATTTCAGATATAACTTTATTTCTCAGAATCGAACGAGAAATAATTAAAACTGATGGCCTAATCATTAATTCTGGATTTCAAATTCAGCTCAGATAACTACACAGCAAAAAGACAATTCAAACAACATGCAACTACATGGTTTCAGCTATAGCAGCGTCCATAGCAACCACCATAGCAACAATAGAAAGCCTGCAAGAACATCATATACATTCACTGAACGAAGATTATGACGATGAAATGTACATTTTTCGCTAGAAATGTTATCAAAACACATTTTGATGCCAAAACTATCTTAATATATTGCATTTTCACTGAGAATAAAAGGATTGTCCGCCTTTTTTTTTGTTTTGTTTTGTTTAGTTATGTTTTGTTTTGTTTTGGCAGACAGAAACTTGACAGTCACGTGATGTGGATGCAAGCCAGTAGAAAAGAATAGACCAAAAAAAACATAGGAATCTCACAATTTTAGAGTTGTTACTGTGAAACTAATACATTTTGCGCTGTGGAACAATGTAGCTATTACACACTGTGACTCCATAACCGCTGGATCCTTGAGAAACATTGAGAGTGTCTCACCAGGGCATTTTCTCTTTTATTAGATCATATTCAGCCAGGAACACTGTCTCAGAGAAATGTGATAACATGCAAGTTGTGGGAACTGTATACTGTATGAGCTTTAGTTCAGCTGTTCTCCACCTTTCTGTCTCGTGTCACCAAAAAGAGAAGCAGCACTAACTTGCATGTTGTGTACCCATGATTTGAAAAACACTCAATTTTATCCTTTCTAGTTTGTCTTGTGTTTTTTCTATTTTGTTAAAGATTATAGACAATCTGGCTCTCTAAAAATCTGGACTACATCTCTCCTGTGTATTTCACACAATCCTCATTTTGTCTCCAACATGTTCTCTTTTTTTTCCCCTTTTACCTAATCTGTTTGTTCCTTTGTTGGTCCTCCGAGCTGTACGATGCATCTGTCTCTCAGCTGTAATTCATCCAAGTGGCAGCCGAGATGCTCATTCATTCCCACTTTGCTTGCTGTGGATGACATGAGAGTTGTTCTCTCCCCCTCTCTCCTTCCCTCTCCACTCTATGTGAGGATTTAACGGTGTGTGTTATGATAGGTTCTGCTTGCCGCCCTGCACTGTAGATAGAGCTTAGCACACTTACTGGCTCAGTAATGGGATATCTGCTTTCTTCAGATTGGTAGATTGGTAGTCCTGCATGTCTTTCTGTTTCTGCCTCTGCCAGACAGATATATGTTTTATTCCTTACATACAAATTCATGTTAATTTATCCAAAACCACTGAAACCTTAAGTTACAGTACATAACCTTAAAACCATTTCTAGTCAAGAAAATATCAATGATTTATGCTTCCCAAGAGGATGTTACATTGACTTTCATGAATTCAAAGGATTTTGTGTTTTCCAAATAACCACTCTGTCTCAATTTAAGTTTGGAATTTAAAGGAAAAGAAATACAACATTGAACACTTTGACACAGTTAAATTGCTTCTGGCAAACATAATGGCTTGTTCCTATTATTCTTGCGGATAACTCATCCTGGCAGAACCATCCCACAATTAATTTTCACTTTGCTCTTTGTGGTCTGGCAAGGCCACAAATCCATTTGCTCGAGACACACATCATTTCAAGTGGGCTGTACAATAGGTGACTGACAGTTCTCTCCTTCACTTGGACATCAGCATGAATCATTTCTATATCTGATTTATGAACACAACACTCACTGGGCTATTAAATGGTCTCTGATTTTTAAACTGAAGAAACCACAGAAATGTATCTGCCAGGATAGTCTCCATAATTTGGAAGCACAGTAGATCAATACAGATGTAAAAATCATATTTCAGCTTCCTGTTAGTGAGCATTTGAAAGGTGGAGAGCCACTGATTGGTCTGGTTTGTGTCCAGGATAAACATGATTATTTCTCAACTTAAACTCCACAGCAAAAAACTGATCTCACAAAATTTAGTCTGGCTGTAGATAAAGCTTCTCTGCTTTCAGGGAACAAAAATCCATGCACATCATCCATCTAAAACGTCAGTGGTAAACATCAGGGGTTTTTTTTTCTCTTTCCATATTCAGGAAAAGATTTGTTTCAAGATTCACCATTTTCCACCAGTGTTTAACAATTGTTCAAGGTGGTGCACTGCAGAGGAGAGTTAAATAATCTCTCACATGTTGCTACTCACTCTGCCTGGGGTGTCAATTATATATTTACTGAAAGAATAGAGCAGGTCGCATAAGGCTGGTAATATTCCATGTTTTTCTTATTGTCCACAGATACCATAAAGACCAAAAGGAACAATGGAAATATCCTGCATACAATACTTGTTGGTAACAACATGTCATCTAGTCCTTATTTACCATGAACATGGTCACTGAACATAAAACATGTGTGCCGCTGAAGGCCACAGACAAGGTAAAGAATTTGGAAAGTACTGAGAGACTGACTATCATGTTGGTTTTGGTCTTTGAATGGGATATGTTGAAATAAGATCTACAATACTCAGTACTGCGAAACCTGCATCATGATATCTAACCCCACATCTCATAGTGCCAACTGCTTCCTTTAACCACTCAAAACTGTTAAAGAGATATCCGAAAAATAAGTACATATTGTGGAAATTTGTACTATCACACACTTGTCAACTTTTTCTCACCTCTTTCTCTCCCACTGTTTGTCTCTTGCTCTGGGCGAAACATCCACTCTGTGCTTTCTGCTTGTGTCTACATCAGGAATAAAATGTTCACTGTTTGTGTGGTTGGTCATGTAACAGAGGGGCCTTTTCCACAGACACTATGCACATATATTAATATGCAGTATCACTCATTATATCACTGAAATTGAGAAAGGGACAAAAAAGGGAGGCTATCACTGCGAGACAAAGCAAAAATGACAGAGAGGCTAATCGGGGTGAAGAAAAAGTATCATCAACACCGCCACCATCTCGCTCATCATCAGCCTTCCCGCTTCCTCTTCCCAGCCGGATCCCATTTATCATCTTCTCAAAGTACTGCGGAGCATTGAGCTATGGGGCCGATACATTGAGACACTTTATGTCTGACCTGCGATCAATGTAGTCTTGAATGCCAAGAGCTGTGTCTGTTAAAAGAAAAAAAGAAAAAAAAAAAAAACCTCTCATAACTGCATTTTCTCATTTGTCTGGCTTCTGTCCAGGACTTTCAATCAATCCTTGCACAGCGAGAACTCTGAAAGAAATTGAATTAGGTCCTGGGCGTTGAACCACGGTTTCTTAATTGGCACAGGATTAGTTCACATTGATTTGGCCTGATTGGAGTCCCTAGCTTGTGTTTCCACTTAATCACCGAGCACACCCTTCTCTTGAACCACTATTTGCATGCACCCTTCCCCTCAGCCTATGTCTGTCATTCACACACTACTTTACCTTGAGTATTTGCATGAAATCATTGGCTTGGACTGTTGCTGCTTTTACTATCACTATCATTTCTGCTGCTGCATCACACATACTACACTGCGTTAATCAGATTTCTTGGTGTTATTATTATTACAGCAGTTCGGGTACAGTATAGCAAAAGGCTGATGCTCTGCCAGGTCCAGAAAATTGCCCTCTGGTTACAGAAAATGCTCTGATACATCGCTGCTGTTATTCTGACTGAGCAGTGGAGAGCGATGGAGTGAGAGAAGGAGCCAAGGAAAGATGGAGAGAGATTGTCTCCAGGGGAAATAAAGTGAGGACAGGAAAGAACACAGATTATGCATGAGAGAGAACAAAAGAGTGGAAGAGAGCGAAAAAGATCACAAATAAGGTTGTGCAAGCAATATGCTCGGAAAGGGAGCAGCAGAGAGAAGATAAGGGAGACAGTTATGAATGGAGAGGGAGACATAGGAGTGGAGATGGACTGGAGCTGTGACAAGACTGTCTATTAAAAGTGCACTCTCTGCTTCCGCCTCTGGAAGCTGAGACCTTGAAAGCAAGCATCCCCATGGAATTAGATTTATTAGACTATATTGTATTTTCTGTGGAATTGATATGTGGAAATGAGCAACTTTTTGGCACCTCGATGTCAGGAGCCACTAAATAGTACCATCAACACGGGAAATCATGCTAACAGAATGTTTTATAGTATCTTGTGCTCACTGTATGATTAAAGCTCAGAATCTATGGGTATGTGTTGATATGTTTTTCCAAGGGTATGCATTCAGGATCTGTCATCTAGTCACTGACATGACTGGATTTGATTATAGGCTCTCTGACACACGGCAGATGGGAATTTCTAGGTGGGTAATCAGCACATTGCAAGACCTGTCGCACACAGGAGAACAGCCACACAGTGTCACTCCAAATAGAAATAAGGTAGGGTGTTTGCTTAATTCAATCAGAATGGTTGAGGGGAGGCTGAAAATGCACTAAGCTGACAGGTGCTCATGGGACAAGATGTTATTGAGGAGGGCATTGCAGACATTGCTACTTACCTGCCTTCTCCACAATTCAACTATTCTTTTTCCAACATTAGAATGTAACTTTTTAGCCGGGTTAGCTGTGTTTGACGCTGAAAATGGCAACCCAGAGGGTGAGTGAAAGGAAGCAGAATGCAATAATCAGCCAGTGGGAGGGATTATCTCTCCTGTCAGCATCTATTGAGCCAGACTGTATGGTGGCCAACAGTATAAAACAACTCTTATGATTCTTTATATGTCATATTGGTATTCATTTCATTTTCAGGCGCAGTAACATTTACACAGTCAGACATAATGTGCCATATGTCTCCTTTACTCTTCCACTACATTTGCACCACAGGGCCTCATGCTCCGTGCCAAATTTGCTGCTCATATCTGATTGTGTTGGCTGCTGTTCATGTGTATTCTGGGATATAACCCATATCCTGTTCTAATAAGAACTGACAAGGATGTCAAAAAGACAAGTGCGCATAGAGAGACAACGACAAAAGGTATCACATCTCTTTTTGTACCTTTTAGTATGCTTCTCTTGCTCTTGCAGAGATTAGCCGTCCTGCTAACACTGAGGCTTAGTTCTATGCAAGGAAATCGGAAAATTTCCTAAATACCGTTGAGCTTTTCTCTGTTGTTGTGCCCGGCGTTTCTGACAGGCTGAGAAGTTATTGGCAGTGGGAGGGGTGGTTGTGTAGTGTTTGAATGTGCTATCAGAAGCTTTGACTGCATAAATCAATTCAAGTTCAGTACATGAATATTAGCCCAAGGTCACATAGCTGTCTCAGAGGACTTAACAATCTGCACAGCATCCTTTACCCATAGACATTAGAGAGGGATGAGGAAAGACTGCAAAAAAAAGAAAGCTGCATAACATTTTATATTTGGGGGGGGGGGTTGTTTTAAGACCGCACCACAACAGCATTGTTTTTACATACTGTAATAACTTTAGATCATGGAATTAATTTTTCCGATCTGTATCAAATGTATTTTAATGTAAACTTTTCACAAGAAGGAATAACTGATACAAAAACACAGAAAAAAAATATGTTGCCATACTTCAGGATTAGATATTTGGTTACATGTCAGTATGTTTCAGATCAGAATGTATAAAGAAAATAATTTTAAGCAGGTTACATATGACAAAAAATAGAGTTTAGACTCCACCAGCCACAATATGAATCTCCCAGTGACCCAATATTTTAGCCCTATGTTATCTGATTTACACTATACCTTTTGTAATCACTATTTTTCTGTCTGTCTGTTTTCCGAGAGGAGAGACCATCAGAGTTAATATCAACTTAGCTTGTTTCTCTAATGTTACAGAACACAAGTCTGAGTTTCCAGCTTAATTTCACAGTGCTGCGGACCTTTCTTCCAAAACAGACTCAAACTTGCATCCTGTGCCTTGGCACATGTCTGTATGTATACACGCAAACACCTGCTTTTAAATAAATGACTACCTGTCATCAGTGTGTGTTTCTCACATTACAGCGCTGTGAATTCATTAAGTGTGCCCTTTGGAAGTCTGACCTGCCAGGTGGGGTGCTGTCAACCCCACCTGCCTCTGAAGCACGCCCCGCATTTCAATTGCAAATACCGTTCACATCTCAGTGCCCTTGTAAAAAAATCCCAAAACACGTACGAGACCACACATTGACAGGCTTACACACACAACTCACATTCAGATTTTTTTTTGAGCAGTGCTTTAAAGTTAAACCTGCCACTTTCTGACTGGACAGCGGTGTTAAAACATATTTCCTAACCCTCAGGCCTGGAGATGTATTTTTATATTCTGTCTCCTTGAAATGCTTTCTGTGTAGCTCTTTTCATCCTCTTGACCATTTTCTTCAGGTTCTTTGTGCAACAGGAAAAAAACATAAGACTGAGATTGTTGCTTCAGACGGGCATCCTGGTTAGTTTAATCACCCATGATTTATTCAAAATCTGGAATTATTTTAATCACACAGAGATTTGGGTGTATTTTGAATCGGATTAGTGTATGTTTTTCTGCGAGATGAGATTCTGCAAGTTCTCATCTGACTCGATGCATTCCTTCATGCATGTATTACACTGCTGCAGCCCTCAGGTTTTCGAGGGATGCTGCTGTACAGTATGTGTTTAGCTGACTGGGTTCGCAGTGATTGGATAAGCCCTAATAGAAAAAGTTGGGTCAGAGTGGGCCACGGCTTGGACTTACAGTTTCCTGAGCAATGTCAGTCCAAAGTGACCTGAGACGGTATTATTGAGTCATCACTAGTTTATGTGTAAGAGTGTGTATGTAGAGGGGTGTGGGGAGGGGTTAGAGGCTCTTGTGGACAGGCAGAGCTAAATCTAAATCCCCCTTTTTTCCGTCAATAATTCTCTGCTTTTTCACAGCCTCTCTAATCTTCTTTCTGACGTGATTCACCTCTATTTATCACCAGAGTGCCTGCGTGCCTTAAACAATCAGGCAAAAGTGCGCAAACTGTCTGTTTGTGTGTGTTTACGTGTGAGCATGTGTGTCAGTGTGACTTTCAATCTGTACAGATCCTGATCTTCAACTAGATAAAGGTATGTGCCCGTGTGTGTGTGTTTGTGTGTGTGTGTGTGTGTTTGTGCTGTCTGCTGGTAGATAAGGAATTGCGCGATAACTTCTGAGTTGATGTTATGAGCCGCTGCTTCACAAATTCCATCTTTGTCCAAAATAAGCATCAACATCAGATCCACGGCCGACTGGTGTGAAGTCATGCTGCTGTGAAAATGTAATAAAGCACAGAGATAATCACAGCTGAAGTTTGAATAATGGCTCTGTATAATGGCTTTGTGCTACACCAGTGTAGAGATTATGCATCATGCTGGCCAGGCAGGCAGCCCGCTGGTGCTGCTGCTGACTCAGTGCAAGCAGGGGCTTGGGGGGTTAATGCAGCAGGGCCACAGTCGGATCCACAGCCCATCCTCATCTGCCAAAACTTCAAAGGATGCCCTGACAGAGTCTAAATCGCCATCTCCTCCGGTCCAAGCTCTGCAGAATATTTCCCCTCCCCCTCAGTGCACAGGTCAAACTCTGCCTCATCTTTTATGTATCGCTTACCCCATTGATTGCACTCTAAGAGATTCATGAGTACAGAGGGGCCTATTTCTGTATCACACTCTAGCACATGGATTTTTTTTTTTTTTTTTTTTTCAAAACAAGATTTTTTTTCCCTCGTTTGTATAGCTCTAATTTAATTTCCTTCTCATTTTTTCTGTGTTTCTGTTTCTGTTCCTCTGTTGTTTTTATTCTGGTTTTATACCTATCTCTCACTGTGCATCACTCTCCCAACTTCCACTTATTTTGCATAGAAGGTCACAGTGATTTCCCAGTTTTACAGACCTCTTTTTTCCTTTTTTTGCTATTTATTGTGCACTAATGAATTATTCAGTCTGCAGGCAGTGAATATAGTAAATTTTAGAGCTGCAGTATAGAAGATGGGCACATAGGTCAACTTCTTCAAGTCAAATCTGGACACATATCTTCTTTCTAAATGATCTCAAAAATATTTTTTTGCATGTTTAAAGACAGTAGAAAATAAACAATCATTTCTTATTTTTGTGTGTATGTTGATTTGAAAGTAGACTCATCTTCTTCCTTTTGCCGCTTACGTTCACTGAGAGCAGTGACATTGTTCTTCCAAACACTATATTTTAGGGGCAGCTGTGACTCAGGAGGTAGATCGAGTTGTCCACAAATCAGAAGGTCAGTTCGATCCCCAGCTCCTCCTGTCCACATGTCGAAGTGTCCTTGGGCAATATACTGAACCCCAAATTGCTCCCGATGGTTGTGCCAGCACCCTGCGTGGTAGCTTGCCACCATCAGTGTGTGAGTGTGTGTGTGAAAATGGATGAGCGAGCAGCAGAAAAAAAACTGTCAAGGGTATTTGGGTAAAAGCACTATATAAATGCAGCCATTTGCCATATTAGCATGCCAGTCTTGTGTCTAATGTATTCTTTATGTTCATCCTTAGTTTTTTTTACTCATTCATATGTTGATCCATATTTTAACAGGCCACCCCAACCCCTCCCCATCCCTGTTTCTGCACCTGTGTTTAAGTGATGTGTGTGTTATGCACCCCAGCAGAGTGTGAAATTGAAATTCTTTCCTGCAGAGGTGACATGATTGACAAGGAAGACAGGACAAAGGAGATGTGAAATCTCATCTTTTACTTTCCACTTGTGATTTTCCACTTTTGATTTCCCACCTGTGATTCATTTAAAGGTGATTTTATCATTCTTCATAGTATTTATATTTCCATACAATAACATGTTTATGAAATCATATTTTATTACATTTAATGATAATGTGCCTCTTAATTTCTCTCCTCAGACATTATGTGACCTTGGAATTATGAGAGTTCCTAAAACTGACATGCAGTGAAGTTCTCCATCATTCCTTAAAATAAGACACATCTTAAATTAGCATGAACTGTGTAATTAACATTAGCAAGCTAGCTCAATGTATAGAAAAGATTTAAAAAATACTTCAAACTTAGTTGTAACAGTGTCAATAAAACACTGATTAACTTAACAGTTGAAACCAAGTTAGAGAATGACTAACTGTCTAAAACAAGGATGTTCACTTTCTGCGTATCTATTTATCAGAACAATAGAAATGTTAGCTCAAAAAGTAAGAAAAAATAACAAAATAGAAGGTCTAAGAATAAATAGTCTAAAATCAAAAATTTCAATGTATGCGAACAATGTTAATTTTCAAATTCAGCCAACTGTTTCATCCTTCACTGTGTTAGCTGTAGAGCTAAATCATTTTTCAGTTATCTCCGGACTGAAACCCAACTATGATAAATGTAGTGAATTATGAATTGGGTCTCTGAAGGACACAGATTTTGAGCTCTGTGGTGATCTGCCATTGAAATTGTCAGATGGCCCAAAAGATGTCCTAGGTATACATATCCCTAAAAACATGGAACATATTACAAAGAAAAACTTCAATAGAAAGCTACATATAGTTGAGAGAAAATTACAAGTTTGGGGATTGACTAATCTAACTTTATATGGAAAAATAACAGTGATAAACTCTTTAGTAATTCCACAGTTTATCTATATTCTCATGTCATTACCTTCCCCAGCAGTTGACTGCTTTTTAGTTTACCATATTAAAGTGAAAGTCATTTCCATACTTATCATGTTTTTTTGAAGAGGTCATAGTCAGCTGTTTTCAGTACCAATATCATCAAAAAGAACCCTGTTATGAAATCCAGAGCCAAGGGTTATGGTATAATGGAAATATTTTGATTAAAGATGAGCCTTTGTTTATTGAAATCATGTTTGAAAAAAGGAATATTATTTTAAAATGATCTTTTGAACAGTAAGGGTGAAATAATGTCTTATGATCTTATAGAAGTCGGTAATATTTGTGACCCTCTTACATATAATCAACTCCGGGCAGCTATACCACAGACCTGGAAAAGGAAACTATCATTATGTACAAAACGAATGGTATGTTGCCCCTATATTAAGGATACAACATGAATGAACAAGAAAAAAATAAACAAAAAATACATATATACAGTTATACATGCATCTTAAAAAAATATATCTGCTGCACCGGTAGCTATTCAAAATGGGAGGATTTGTTAGACAAATGTATCCCATGGAGGAAATTATTTACATGTGTTTACACAACTACTTTTGATGTCTCCATTAGAATTAAAACTAAAACTAATCTGCAGATACTTGCCCATGAAGAATATGCTTAAAAAATGGGGCATCCAACAATGTGACTGAACAGTGGATCTCAGTTTACAACTCAGTTTTTTTATAGTTGTCCTTTAACCATAATGTTTGGTGATTTAAGGGATGATTAAGAAGGAAAAGACTCGAACAACATCATCATCATGATGGGGACAGCATATATATTTAAAGCTACAAAAAGAGAGCAATTAAACATTGAATGTTTCTAGATGTTTCTGAAGTATCAGTGGGTTCTTGAAAAGGATGTTAATAGGAATAAAGAACAGAATTTAATTTTTGAATGAGGGTGGGATGCTTTGAGTCAGGGTGAAGGCTGATGTTAAAAAGGGGAAAGAAAAAAAAGGATCAATAAAATAACATTGAAATGTTGATAAAGGTCAACTAAAGGGATGTAAATATGTTTACTTTTTGGCTGTAAAACCAAGTAAACAATTATGTATGGGAGTGCATGTATGTGGATATGGATATGAATATGTGTCAGTGAGTGGTATGTGTATGAATATGAACCTAGGAAACACTTTTTTGTTTGTTTGTTTGTTTTTGTTTTTTTCCTCTACTTTCCCTTGTCTTTTTTAATGTGTTGTTGTTGTTGACACTCAGTATTTTCCTTTATATGTATGTGTATGTATCCCTTTGACCTAGTGTAATAATTAACAAAAAAAAAAGTTAGAGAATGACTTTGGAGTTAGATAAATAAAAAAACTTAAAGTAAACCTATAAAAAATGTTAAAAACTTGTCAAAAATAGTTTTGGGTGAATAACTCTAAGGTCACAAATGATAGCTTATGTGGATAGTTTTGTGTTTTGTTATAACTCTGCTCTAACTTTTATTGAACTTGTTATTTTATTGGTATCCCTGCATCCTTGTCATGTGAAAAGGACCTAAAGCCCCCCTAGAGTATCTGTGCCCTTCCTCTGAGTGTGTGTGTGTGTGTGTGTGTGTGTGTGTGTGTGTGTGTGTGTGTGTGTGTGTGTGTGTGTGCTCGCGCGCACTCCCACCTAGTGAGCATTAGACAGACCACCATCTGTTCCATGCCCCCACATTGACCTACCTGCCCCTTCCTCTTCATCACCTTCATAGGATATCATATCGTAGGATATCTTTCTAGAAAATGCATTTGCAAAGTGTTCTGAAAGGCACGCTAATGAATCTGGTCTGATAGGATATTATATGGGATAATTATATAAGATGTGTCTCAGAGCTGGATGTTCCTTACATAAGCCTTTCCATTTGAGAAAAAAAAAATCCTCAACAACATGAGACCATACGCTTTAAGAGATGGGAGCAGAGTGTTGGTGATCTGCTTTATTGTAAAGCAGAGTGAGTCATTGCCCCGAGACAAAGACTGGCACCCTCTCTCAAAACACCTTAAGGACTTAACACGCTAGATTTAAAGAAGCGCAAATAGGCTTAAAATGAATTTCCTCCCCTTATCTTTTCTTTTTTCTTGCCGGCTATGAATTCTGCCCATGTCCCCCTCCCTCCTTTCGTGCCATTTCTTTGAAATGTTACTTCCCAAAAGACAGGATCAAAAACCAACACACTCGCGCTGTGATTTTACAGCCAAACTCAACTGGTCTTAGCCGATTATGCACACAGCCATTTTAATGTCTTTTAATCTAACCACTCTGGTCAATGAAGATGAACGTTCTCCATTTACTGTTGGGGTCTGAGCTAAAGCAAGGGAGGGGGGGTTGTGTATTTCTTTTTTTATCTCCAAATGAGTCTTGTGCTGTCCACCATCCCCCCAGCATTTCACCAGTAATTGCAACACTGAAGTGAGTCTGGAAAAGAGCAGGGAGCAACAACACAGCTTGAGCACATGGCACATGGGCCAGCACATTAGCCACCAGGGCACCGCAGGAGTGTTTTGATGTGTTGTGATGAATTCTCAACCACGGACTCTGTCTTTGTTCGTTCCAAGGTGGAGAGATGTGCACGCACGGAGGACAAGGAGCCTGGAATTAATCACAGGAGAGGAAAACATGCCGAAGTTGAGACAATAAAGAAGGTGAGTTAGACTTCTCTGCATGATTGTTCTCTCCACTGGATCGTCATCATACTGCTGACAGTGTCCCTACACTCTAAGAAATGAAACTTGGATGTTGTTTGCATTACATAGTTGTTTTAGGTTGAAACCATCAAAACAAGATCAACCTTCTTGTTTGATGGTCAAAAATGCGATTATTAAGTGCATTAACATAACAGTGTAAGGTTTCAGGAATACATAATTGTGCTGATTTGAATCTACATAATCAAGTTATTTAAAGGACCAGTGTGTAGGATCCTTTGTCCTTTCTGGGCTACTGTAGAAACATGGCAGTGCAACATGGCAGCCTCCATGGAAGGAGACCCACTTCCTATGTAGATATAAAGGGCTCATTCCAAGGTAACAAAAACACAACAATTCTTATTTTCAAGCGATTTTACACTAATTAAAACATACTTATGAATATTATATTCCATTTCTGCCAAGTCCATTACTTACTAAATTCTACACACTGCACCTTTAAAACGTACTGCAGGCATTGGAATGAATAAAGAGTGTCCCAACGCGCTTTCCATATTTCTCTGCACATGTGCAGCACGCGCAGGTTAGCAGCCATTTTCTCTTGCAGCTGGACCAGATGTTCACAGCGACCGTTGGCTGAAAGTTTTTATTGCAATCTACAACCATCCATCGATTTTGTTGGTAAGTATGTGAATTATTTCAAATATTTAATTTATTGGTGCATAAACAACAGCAGGCAAGATTTTTTACTTTTTATGTGATCGGTCATATACTTTAATGTTAGATTTGAAAAGCCTGTTGTAGCTAGCTTAATTCTCACACTACTGCTTGTGTTTGTCTTGTAGTAGTAAAATTGTGACAAAGAGGCAATACTGTATTTAACAATTTTTTATAGCTTTGTCTTATTTTGTTACTCTCACTGAGTACTTTATTAGGTACACCTCTGCAATCTAATGCAATCCAATACAACAGCTCTGCCATGAATTCTACTTTTACAAAGCTTGTAGATTTTCAGTTTTTGTGGACGTTGTCAAAAAGGTGATAATTCCACTTTATGTTTATTATAGAGATTGTAGTGGGTGGCGGTGGTGTACTGGAGTGTTCCTAAAACTTTGCCTACTTTGTGTGTGTTAGTGGAGTGGACAAAATATCAGGAACATTCTTCAACATACTGCACTCCAGTACACCACCAGCAACCACTACCACCTCAATAACAAACATAAAGTAGAATTATCAGCTCTCTGACAATCTCAACAAAAACTGATTTGTAGTGGTTTGTAGTGAAGTTTATAGGCTTCATAAAAGCAGAATTCATGGCAGAGCTGTTGTATTGAATTGCATTAGATTGCACAGGTGTTCCTAATAAAGTTAGTTAGTGAGTGTATTAGCTAACATTAGCTTAGCTCCAGTTCATTCCTCATGTACTAAGTTACGTAACAGATGAGCCACAGAGCTAATTATCCATTTCTTTGGAAACTACACTCAGCGACTCTGCAACTCTGCAACTTCATAATACAGTCCCTTGTGATCAGTCCCTGACATTTAGGCTGAATAAAATTGTCAGCACTGTGTGAACACAGCATAGTCTGTGGAGTTATGTGTAGATTGTGAAGGTTTGTTCATTTGCACAGAAGCCCAGCACTGAAGATCATCAAGGATGTGTCCTAAAAGGGCTTTGCTGCAACATCAATGAAAAGCCTGACACCCTCATAAAGGAGTACTTGGTAAGTTGCATAATAGAGTATGAACCATAGCCTGATCAAACATTTTTGATGAGAATCATGACAACATAGATATGTACTGAATGGGACATTTAACAATGTGAAAATTAACTTGTTTGTGTTTTTCTGGTTGACAATCCATGTAATCATGTAGTTCAAACATCATTGTGTAGCTTCCGTGTTCACACTTGCAAGAAGGTGTGCTCTACTGCACGATAAGTCTTGAATAACTGTAGGTGTGTTGAAATGTCAGCTCGGAGAATTGTCTGTGCTGCTGTCAAAGTGCTCCTGCCTCTTTGCAAATTTTTATTCTTGTTCACTGCCTACAGCTCAAACATGTCTGTGGAATTTCTGCACTCCTATTTCTTACTGGTATATTAGCTGGGCACTTTTTCAATTGATTTGGCCAATGCTGACAGCACAAGTCCAAATCTTCCATGTTCTAGTTAGAGATGAAAAAATGTTGTTTCATTTAATTAGTTGATTGACCAAAGTAATTGGCAACTATTTTGATAATATTGTTTTGCAAGCAGAGATTGAATTTTTTGTTTTGTCTAAATATCTCATTGGGCTTTGGGAAATTCTTATGGCCACTTTTACTAAAGTCTGACAATTTATAGACATTTGAGAAATCAGTTAGAGTAATTCATATTGAAAATGACAGCTGCAGTCCTAGTTCTTATAAACAGATTCTAATTCATATTTTGTTTTTCTTCTATTTTTAGGATATTGATCATCCCGGTGCAAGGAAAGTAATGGAGGAAATGGTCTTGGGAATCTATGTCATGTGATGGAGCAGAGCCAACAGATCCCCCTGAGGATGTTGGCGTCATAATTCAGAAGGTGGAGGTGGTGAACGATCTTAGAGATGTTGCTTTGCCTGATCTGCAAGCTTTAACTTAAGCTACCCCGAGAATCTGAAATACACATTTGAATTTCTTCAAAAATTGATGTTGATGGAGTTTGATTGCAACAGACTTTTCACAAAGGTGCAGGTCCTCAAAAACAGACTACATGAATAATTTCACCTGCAATCAATGAGACTGTGAATCTTGGGTTAGGTTCAGTGAGCAATTGTGAACTGAGTATCTTTGGACTCTTTGTTTGGCCAAAAAAAAAGCAATTTCAACAGTTGTGACATTTGTTTCCAGTTTCTCAGTTTTGAGCATTTGATGTTATGTCAAAACAAACTGAACATCTTCAGATTTCAGACTGCTTTCTAGATGAAAGAAGATGTCTAAAGACAGAATACTGATTGATTTTTATCATATTTGTCATCCCTCAACCAAAACTGCCATTTGCTGTTTGTAATTTGTTAGTGCTTGCTGCTGCCTGTTTTCATATCACTGCGAACTGAGCATTTTGGACCGCTGGCTCAACAAAAAAGATATATGAAGACAGAATGGTCTTTCTTATTTGTTAGTATTTGCTGATATTTTGTTATGTCACTGGAAACTGAGAATTTTTGCATTTTTGACTGCTGGCTAGATAAAAGATCTCTAAACACAAAATATTAATCCATCAGCCAAAACTGCCAAACATTTGCTGTAATTTGTTACTCATTGCACTTGCTTGTTTTCATATCACTGTAAACTGAGCGTATGTGCATTTTGGAGTGCTGGCTTGACAGAAAAAAGATTTTTCTAGTTTTTCAGTCGTGAACATTGACTGATGTTTGAATGCACAAAAATGGCAATTTGATCAAATTAGGCTCTAGTGATTCTTGACTTTTTAAAGAATAAATAATTCAGGCAATGCATTAGAATATTAAAAAGGGTAATTATTTGTTAATTTTTGTATATTTTTATTATTATTTACGTATCTGTTTGTATATTTTATCTATTTTAAGTAATGCATGACATTAAGGGCAAAATGGTACAAAATGGTAAATCTTTCTGCATTTGCTTCCTTGGTTTCATGATGTATTATTGCAAATATATTGATGTCACTTTTGTGAAGCACATTCCTCAACATTTTTTGATCTGACACTGTTCAATAAAGTCAGGTGAGGTACAATTACTTAAGTTGTATTTATTTCCCTCACTTACCTTGATGGAGCATGTAGTGTTCAGTCATTTTAATACAATCAACAAAGTCCTACAACATTTATACAACTCACCTGTGTTAGATAAATTTAACATAGCTGTGGTTTGTAAATCAAATGTAAATGTGTTAGTAAAATCAATAGTGTGTTCAGTTAATTCTACATAACTGAATGATGAAGCATTTAATCAATACAGATTGGAGAGATTCGCTTGACAGTATTTAGTAATGATTCTCTGTTCCTTTTCTCATTTATTCAACTCAGTTATGTGGGACCGGTTGACATAACTAAATTAAGTAAATGTAACATTTTATTTGTGTATGAGTAGCTTTGGATGCAACTTTAATTGATGCACAGATCAGTAAGTGCCAATGAAGTGGGTCCCACTAAGGTAGAGCAGTACATAAAGAAAAACCTTGACATATATTCTATCAACTCTGTTACAGTTGCCTCTGAATGCTGTCAATTTTCACACCTGCACACTTGCGATTCACCTCCGACCTTTTGAATGCAGCCTTCCGTACGCCAGCTATAACCTTTCAGTGCACCCTCAGTAGAAACACATCTGTCACAAGCTTGACAGCCTTGCATCGATGCCAGCAGAAATGAGACAGAAAGAGACACAAACGTCGAGCAGAGAGTGACAGAGGGGGCGAATGGCGGGGAAAAGGTGAATGACAGAAAGATGCAGAGATGCGAGGAACAGACAAAATGAGAAAGAGGGTCTCACAGAGGCTGTTTGGATGAAAATGTGTTTCCCCTTTCTGTGTAATGATAACTGGTGACAGAGCAGATGGTGGTGGTGAGATAAACAGTTTTAAAAAGTGTGGAAAAGTGCTTAATAGCAAGTAAAAGTGCTGAACATGTTTACTGTGCCAAACATAAGTCAGAGCACTCTAGCAATGTTGTGCAGACGGCAAATAAGAGAGAGTGGAGAGGATTTGTAGTTATTTTTGTCACAAATGGGAATGAAATAAAAACATTAATACTAAAGTTATAATCGGATATCATCATCATGATCTACTTTCTCTTGCTGATGGATGCTGTATGATACCCTCCATCCTGTTCCTGAGTGTATCATTTATATTTATAGATATTATTACTGAGATGTTACCTAACACGTAAAATATTCCACATAGTACTCTCTTTGAGATTGGAACCTCTTATATATTGAAATGGACAATTCCCACTATATACAATCCATAATAAGTAATTTAATACTTCAAGTGATTGAACATTTATGTTAATACTACGGGCAGAATATGTTGGGACTGTAGTTTTTCTTTAATTTTAGATTTTAGAATAATTCTATGTACATTAGATGTTTCAGAAATGCAACATAAGTATGTACAGTATGTTGAATTTGCTGGACAGTAAACTGTACAACAGTATGATGACTTATTTTGAGCTACAATACAATGAGTGAGTGAATACATTTTTCTTTCAGGAGAAAACAGTGTGCTCATAATAATTAGCAGCTGCAACTGTATTAGAATGGAAATAGTGCACCGTCATTACCATGAGTGGTTAACATCTAATCAGGCATGGGATCCCATCTCTGGCTCAGCTCTTGTAGACGAGCCAACCCTAAACCCTAAGGCCTGGGGCCACTGCCAAAAAGCTGATTTACAGTGAGCACAGCTTATCGTTTGAAAACGTATCATTGCACAGGCTTGGGTCATCATCGAAGGCTATTTGAAAAGAAGTAATGTGGTTTACAAACAGACCCTATAAGCCAGTGTGTTTTGTATAGCAGGGAAGCTCAGAGAAGGAGGGAAGCATTCGGCAGGCAGCAGGATAAACAGGTTGATAGCCGAGGCTGTATCACAGAATTCCTGCTGTGCAGCTCCACTCTTCAGTTTGACAGTTTTTTCCAAATATCTCGATGTTATCCTGTGAAAACAACATTTTGAGTTTTCATCATCAAGCGTTTTATATTTTTTTCTTCTGTGGAGTGTGTTTATGGAGATTAGGTAGCGAATGAGTGCGTAATTAGGACTGATCAGATGAGGTAAATCTTGGCCAGTGGGAGGAGAGCCATGGCGCTGATACTGGCAATCACTGCAGAACAGAACGGACACCCGGGGTTGAGTAGGGAAAAGATTGAAGAGGAATGATCAAAGAGGTGAGGGGGCTGCAAGCAAAGTAGAGAGGGAGAGTGTTTTTGATGTCACAGAGGGGAGAGAAAGCTGTAGCTACTGGGATGTTGAATGACTGGACATCCAGCTGAACATTACATACACCACTTACAGTGTAGAAATGTGTGAGAGCTACTTCTCATAACCAAACTCACTCAGGGGTGCTGCTTGTCATTGATATTAACAGATTAACAGGAAACACCTCAGACTAAATTAATCAGCTGAAGTCAGCGTGCAAGTAACACATTTGTTGAACTGGAGCTTCGAGGCAAATTTTTGTCATTCGTTTCTTCAGTTCTTTCACTGCAGACAACCACAAAAGAGTTTTATGGAGAATACACATTGGTAGAAATAGGTTGCAGTGGATGATAGTAGCTCTGAAAGTGACAGTTGTGTGTTATAGTTTGATATGATTGTTAAATCGGATGCTGTAAAAACATTTTTGCGAAATCAAGAGCAGCTAAATACCCAATTTTAGAGCTTAATAATTGACATCTAAGTAGTATTAATCACAAACAGTTATCATATAATTTACAGTACATCAAAGCGTTCAGAAACTTTATAACGGGTTCAGTGTTTCAAAGTGTATTTTATGATTAAAGTATGAATAAAACCGTAATATTTCTTAATATAGAATACTGGGAAACACTTACTTATCTTCAAACAGCCCCAGTTCTTTAATTCATGACAACACATTTGCAGACTTTGATTAAAACCCTTTTTTCTATCTTTCAAAGCATACTTTAAGATTATATCTCTTTCTGCAGAATTGAGTATGCTTGACCATGGTTCACATTTTAAGTATTGTCCATGATGACATTAAATATGCAAAAAGTTAATGGTATTTAATAGAGCGTGCGTCACCTCAGTATACCAGGAAGTTGGAGGCTGTTATCTGTGTGTACCTGAGCAAATTATGAAATTGGAAGCTAATTTAACTTGCGTGGTAAGCGGCACATTTCACAGTTCATTTGGCTGTTCATGAAACACGCAACAACAAATCATCTCTACACCTCTAACACTTTGTTTCCAATTCCAACATTTAACTGTGCTATGGCAGGTGAGGGAGGACATTGGTATGATGTATTATTTAGCACACACACAAAAACACTAATTGATTCTCTCAGTGATCACATAGATAAGTATTGTACAAAGATTTATAACAATATTACAGTTCAAATGCATAATGTTCGACCTTGCACTAAAGACAAACCCAATTAGTTTCTTCCCTCTCAGCTGAACAGTACATTAGCTTTTGGAATACAAAATTCACTTACTAATGTTTTAAACATTTTGAAAATATGACTAAATGATGACTATAGTTGACCTGTGTACTCTCCATGAAAAACCTGGAAAGTATTGCTTTTAATTTTCTGTACACACTCAGTGTTTGACCTTAAAGGAAAACAACAGAACATTCTGAACGTTGTTGAATGAATATTGCTGAAACAAAAAGTGGAATTACCCTGAAAAACCCCAGATTTGTGAATGCAGACTCTTGTTTTCAGCTTTAGGAGGGAGGTTTCATTTACAGACTTCTTGGTTCACTTAGCCTTAGATGCACAAATAACATATTAAGTCTTAAACTAAGAGCTATTAAAATGTATTTCGCTTTTAGGATATTTAGCTCATATAATTCCAACCAGCCTGAGTGAATCACAAACAAAGGAGAGTTATTTTGGGCAGACATGAGCATGCATCTGAAAAACAGCATCTTTGTCGTGCATTACTCAGTTTCTCTATCAAGTCTGTCTTTCCTGATGTCTTTTTTTCTCTCTCCCTCTCTGTGGTCTCCTCTTCCATTTTAATGCAATGTTATTCATTACAGATGTTGCTGAATGTCTGTCCTGGATGACATAACATGTTGACCAACCTATTAGCTCTAACAACGGAAAATAACCACAGAATTTCTCCTGAGTGAGACAGCAGTAATCTGAATTTAGCAACAAGGCTTCAGTCTTGAGTCTCTGATAGACGTTAGCTAAGCCTGGGTTGACAGGAGACATAATTGAGTCCATTTTGATGACATAAGCCTTGCTGATTCCATTTAGTTGGGAATTTTCAAGCTCCCTCCATGTCGCCAAATGTTGATGTGAGGTCAGCTGGGAGCTAGCTGCTAACCGTCAGCGCACAGCGCTCACCTGGTCTGACACCTGCTCTCTGTGCAGGCAGCATGTTTGGCTCAAATCTCCACAGTGTGCTGGGAAAGCTAGAATTATGCCTCCTAGCTTCTGTGCGTGTGTGTGTGTGTGTGTAGTGTAGTGTGCGTATGCATGGGGATGTATCTGTATTTATGATTGTTTGCTTTGTGTACGCATGTGTCGCAATGGATATGCGTCCACCAGCGCTTATGCGAGAAGACAGCGGGCTAGACCCCCCTTCCCCCCACGCATCTTGCTCAGTTGGATCTCACTCCCGGATCTGTCAGGCGTCTGTTGACGTGTCCTCGATGTGACATGCCACCCACAGTGAAGGAGTGGGACAAACCATCAAGCTTTTTTTTCATCGTTTTTCCCGAGTACCTCCTATAACCAGCCTGTAACCTCTGCCCTCAGAACTTAAGCAGATAGGCTCGCATTAGTCTTAGAGTTGGAGTCAAGGTAATCTCATCAAAAGGCTTCAGTTGTTCGTTAGTCCATTATGTAAAGTTTCCCCAAAAGAAACACATGGTTAAATTTGGGAGTGTGTATGTGTGTGTGTGTGTGGGGGGGTGGTGGGGGGGTCAGTTTTGTTGACTTTCTCCTGCAAGTTTAATTATTTTCTGAGCTTATTTCAATGCAGAATAATATTATGCAAATCACAAATTATTGTTATCAGGCTTCACTGGTATTTTGTTAATACGGTATTTAATCTTTATTTAGCACATATTGTCTAATAAAAGTTTCATAAACAGTACGTATTTAGGACTACTTCAGCTAAAAGTACATTAACACATTAGCTGTGTGCACTTAAGGTCAGCTCTGTTTTACAGACATGTAATTAACTGTAGAATCAGTTGCTTGAAATCACCTGACACTTTGGACGCCTGTGGCATCAGTGTGATGGTAATGCTGCCTGACAGTGGCAAGTGACTGTACTGTGCATACTGTACAATCAAAGTGCATACACATAAACAGGCTGCTTGTTCCAGCAGTGAATGTGGGTCTGCATGTTTTTTCATAAAACAATGATTGTTCTGCAAATCACGTGCAATGATGCATTGAATTTTTACTGAGTAGGAAGAGGATTAAAATAACAAATCATCTCATGAAACACACAGTGAGGCAGCTGAATATGTATGCAGGTTGTTTTGTAAAGTTTAATTGACCATGTTCAGTTTATTTGTGCTGTTCACAAGCAACTGCATGACTGGAAATAGCAGCTGTAATGAAGAAGCAGCAGCTCTTTATTATCAGCTACAAGTGTATGAACACAGCAGAAATGCCACACGGAGGAAATCAGTTGCAAGCCTCACACTGACATTAGCAGCATTAGCAACTTTTTCACATGTGGGTCATGGCTGCAGTTGATGGATGAGGCCACAATGTGTTATGTAGAACATGCACATACACACAGACACACAGAGCATGACTCTCCAGGGTTCGATTTAGTTATCACCGTCACAGCACTATGCTGCTTCCACGTAGTCCAGGATTACGCGCCCCAGATTTCACAGCTCTTAAGAGAGAATATAAACATGAATGTTATTATTCTGTGTAAGCACAGATGGAAATGTGCATATCCAAACATAAGGCGGATGCTTTTTTACCTGACATTTTATTAGTTTGTGTGTTGGAGCACTCAGAATTGCTTTTTGAATGTTACTGTGGCATACATTGAGGGGGATTTTGATAAAATGCACATTAAGCAAAAGGATTTAGCATTTAATTTTCATGTCATATAAACATAGGATTTGAATTTTTTTTTTGTCATTGTATTCATATGTATTTGGAAATTCATTAATTTTTCCCACAGACAATGCAAGGTGACTGACAGTTGGCACTTCTGTGGCTTGGATCAGCATTAAAATCTCCCAGTTGAGTCTTCAGTACAAAAGATTAGCAACTGGTTCTTTGATTAAAAAGTCTTTGGGGGGCAATAAACGTCCGATTACCAAGCTTAAAATTGTCATGTCTGCAAGCAACTGAGGGTGGAAGCTAAAGATTACAATGTTAAGAAAACAAATGACACAATCTGCAGGGTAAATCAATTTACATTTGGATGCTTGGGGAGGGGGGTGGGGGTGGTGGGGGGCTCTGCATGAATTGGGCATGACTGTCAGTTTTGGAAAGCACAATAGTTCCAAATCTCCCATAGGTGCTCATTTGAGTTTAAGTCTGTTAACATGAGGATAAGGTTTACATAATTTTCATTGTCATCAAACTCAGTAACCCTTCATCATAGCACTATCATCCGAAATGTTTCATCACAGGATAATAGAGAGGATAAAAGAGGTTGTAAGACTGGGGTCTGGTCATTTTTCACTATTTTTCTGCATGCCCTGCTGATACACAAAGATATAAAGCATAACAAATGGCGACTTCTGTTTCTGTCCACACGTATGATCCCAGAGCAGTTGGTACATATGAGTTCTCATTAGCTGGGGTGAAAACACATTGTTTTCCGCAAGAAAATCCATTTGTTTCCATGGTGATACTGTCCTCCCTTGTCCAATTTCCTTGGCTGCTTTTTATGGATAGATTTATTGAACTTTATTAAAAAAGAGGAGAGAGAAAAGAGTTAGTAATTTCTCACACTCTGTAATATCAAGGTGGTGGAGGCTGAACATTTGGAAAGGCTCAAAGTGATCTTTTATCTATATAGCATTATAATCCTTTAAAACAGTTATCCCTACGTATGTGTATCATATATGTGTATCACTCATATTGTAACCAAACCAAATAAAGGATTAAAGTCCGAAAGAATAAATCCATAATCACTGGATTTAATGTTGTAGTCCGCAACAACACTACAGCAGATATTACAGGTTTGAACAAAAAGCCCATTAGCATGCTAACTTATAAGGCCATTTTGCGTTTTACAAAGTTAGCAAACAACCTTATCTTTATCCAAAATTGTCCATCTACAATATAGTTTTGAATCTAAATTACTTACACACATAATGTCTCAGAGGGTTTGTTGTCAGGATCATCTGTTAAACACAGTTTGCTAGTTTTCTCTGTTTCATGTTAGCAAAGAGAACAACGTTAGCCTAGTTTGCTGATGGAGAAACAGACAGTGCAGTTTAGTATCTGGGGTACAGCACAGAGCATCAAACAGATCATTAAAGATTGAATTATTTCTCTAACATTGAGAAACTACTTGTATTCTACAGGGTAAGAAAAGAATATAGTTAAAATCACAAATATCAAACTAAAGGGAAATCTTGCTTCTTTTTGACAGGGTTTTGGTATAGAGCCTTTGTAAGATTAAGCTCAGAACGTAGCCAATTCCTCTGAGAGATCACATGATTGTCTATCTTAACTAACTGCAAATAGTACCCTTTAAAGTGAGGAACAGGGAAAAGTGGACTTCTTTGTCCTTTATTCCCACTGTACGCCCATAATGGATTCAACCTTAAGCCATACAATAGCAATCAGTGGAGTCGTGGCCTTTTGTTATGGAATCAAAGCCAAGTGTTAGATCCACTCGATCAATCTTTTCCTTTTAAAGATCCAGGCTATGCTGAATGAGTACACTCATTTTTAAGGAAAAAAGGCTCCTCATCAGTGATCATAAAGTCAGAACTTCTCTAATATTTTATAACAACAAGCTAATATATTTCTACATGGAGTTTTTGCATGAATCCATCATATGAGATGTCACTTTGGGATTGAGCATATCAGAAATGACATACACTGTACATAAAAGGATTGTAATTTTTTATGTTTTTGCTGAGTTGTACATAAAAATGCACTCTCAAAATCTCCAGTCACTGACATACCTTTAAAATGACTGTCAAATCCCATCTTTGATTGCCTCCATTGGTGCATTTTCACCAAGTCTCAACCTTTCCCGTGTTGTCGGAAGTTCTCTGAACAAGCTTCGAGAGCCACAGTGACAGCTCTGCCTGAGACAAACAACACCCGGCTTTCTCCGGACTTAATGCCTTTGTTAATTTGTTTACCTTGATCAAATAGACCTCATCACTGGAGGAATTTGTCTCTAGAATGTGTTTGGCGGGTCCTGAGCTATAACTCAACACAGTCACTCCATTTGTCAGAGAGAGCCTTGACAGTCAGCCTAATTAGTTTGGTCGTGACAAAGGAGCTGTCTTGAGGAAACTGGGAACATCAATCCATCCATGTAGGCATGTGTTTTCATAATGCAGCCAATAGCAGAAACATGCCTGATAGGTGTCGGGTGAAACTGCATGCATGACGAGGTCTAATAATAAGTTTGGTTAAAAAATAATTGCTTTAAAGTTGTAAATATCTGTTTGTTTATCAGGTTATTGAGTATGTTTTGCTAAGATGCCAAGCAGTTATTTCATTCCTGAGTGTTTTGATAAAACCTGCATACAAATTACAAAGGAAGCATGTTGCGTAAGACATAATTTAGTGATACAGTAAAGATAGCCTAGGATGCCTTGCCTCTCGGTGTAAATTTTCAGACCCCTTTATGTAGACCTGTCTGAGTTGGAGAATGAAAATACTCCCCATCTCATCAAATGAGATGGAATGCTGAAAGCATTTTATTTCTATCAATTTTCCATTTTTATATGACTTTTATAATGTCTGATATTGCTTTTGTAGACATTCATATATTTTATGAAGCACATCATATAAACTGAAAGCAATCATTTGCAGTTTTTCCTGAAAACGTTGTCTTGCTGCATTCAAAGAGGACAGTCAAGGGAGACCGTCATCAATCATTTAAGAGTCATTTTAACAGCACGACATTAAAGTTAGTGGTTCTCAGCCTCTCCTGACATTCCTAAAAGCCACTTCTACATAATCCGGAAACACAAAAAAATTACCAGTTCCCTCAACAGCTTTCTGGCCGCTGGCTGTCTTTTAAAATGTTCCACGACATCATTCTCTAGAGGACTGTTTTTGAGAGGCACTGTTCACACATTCACAATGAAAACATCCTCTCTGTCACTGTTACTGCTTCCCTGCCAACCGCAGCTCTCCTGTGTGTCTACTACATTTCTGAGTTATTAAAGCTTCAAATATTCATGTAATTAAATATTTATAAATATGGGTGAGTTTTGTTAAAGTTGCCATCAGTGCGTCTGCTAAAGTGGCTCCACAGAATAACTGAATATACCTCATATGTGTATACATGTCTGTCTGCAAGAAAGCAGAGTATTTTATACTTTTTTTATGTCACTCATTCACTCACTGTATTGACTTTTTCCACTCAGGAGTGCATAATGCTTGTTGCTTATCTTGTTTACTCTACAATATATTGCTCAATTATCTTTTTGCTCTTTATTATTAAAGGGTCAGTTCATACAAATCCTAAAAAGTAAATAACATGTGGGTGGTATCTCGTCATATACATTTTTAGACTTCTGCCACAACCCTAGTAGAGCAGACATAAATGGGATAAATGGAAAGACATATCGCTGTTGAGTTTTTCTAATGTCATCATTTTAAGATCTGTGCACCACATACAAAACTGTCTTCACCTGACCATCCCCTCCTTTTCTCTCACACATAGACACATGCAGAGATATACACATTTTTTGTATGTACAGTGTTTTCACCTTTATATCCAGTCTGCTCAGTAATATCATGCAGTACCCAGGCCGCAAGCAATAGTGCAGGTAAAGTGATGTACTCTACATTCTGGTTCTTCAAGGCACACATGCGCATACATAAGATCAGCCACATCCACTGAAGTGATTTCATCCCCCATGGAGTAGAGATTGGTAATGTTTTCAACCTTTGGAGAAATCATTGCCAGGTTTGAGAGAGAAGAAGAGACCTTTTGTAGCCTCGTGGCCTCAAAAGGCCTTAAAGAATCTCTGTAAACCCTGGGCTCCATCTTGCAACCAGCGTTTGATGTCAATTGAGTAAGACAGACTGACTGCGATCTACACAGCAGCCTTTCATTTTGCCAGCAAGAGTAGTGGCAGCAGTATTCTCACACTAAGGCATATTGATTTCACAACTTTCTACAAAGATGGCACACAGCAAGTTGATGTTGCTTAGCATTTTCATATCACCTTTGTTCATTTGCTTTGGTGAGACTCAAAGCTAAGGTTGGAGTAAAGAAAATTATGAGTTGATTTGACCACTGTGAGGCAGCGTCCAAGATTGGCTGTTGTGTTAGATGATAGACAAAGACAAATCTATTTTCCATTTATCTCATCTCAGCCCAAAGAAATATTGCATCTAAATAGAATTTAGCCCGCTGTGCTGATGCAGCACAGACGTTAATGGAAATTAACATTCATAGCCAGACGTGTTTTATCTGCTCCTGCATTTTGTTTGCACACCTTGCTGTTCAGCACACAGTCACTTTAAATGTAATGAAGTCTCAGTGGTTTTCGGAGCCTGTTCGCTCAAAGTGAGAGGAGCAATTGTTTGAGTTTTCTTGTTTTTTAACTTGTTTGCTTGTTGGGTTTGTGCTGTGGTAACATGATTTTTAAGCACTGTAGTTCATGGAATTGTTGTACTGGTGGTGTGGCACAAGACATATTCTCATGGTGACAATTGACCATTTGCTAAAGTGATTTCCCATCATAGCTTAGCAACTATAACTGGCACCTGTCAAGCTTTGGATTTGTCAACATGCCGAAACTGTGTTTGTGGGACTCTAGTAAGAGATATTCAGTATTTAGAGAGTGTGGAAGGTGGTGTCTTTTCTCAGCCTTTTCCAAACCAAAATTACAAGAGCAAAAGTGTAAGGAATGGATTAAATTGTGTGTTTTTTCTGCTCTGATGTAACCTGCAAACATTAAGTAGCTTACTACCTACTATGTGAGGCAAGCTCTACTTCCAAGGCCGAGGAGCACATCATTAACAAACTACCTTTGTTTGGTTACAAGTAACATTAAATAAGCCTAATTCATGACTAGCACGTCTACTTTGTACTATTTCCCTGCAGTGAAGAAGCCGGTGCTGGATACAATTAAAATTTAGGGTAACATTAATATTACCTGAGATAGCATTACGTTTGCCAAACACGTCGGTTAGTCCTCATCCTAAAAACCTTTTCTTTTTTAACATTAAAGTACTTTACTTTGTAACTAAAGGTCTACGGCACAGAGGAAGAACCTGATATAAAAACCTGATATATCGGTTTTGGATGCACACACAATACTTGTAAGTAGGATCAAGTCATTGTTGGTTTGGCTCTGCACATGAGATTTGTTGACAGTAAGAACAGTGTGTAAAATAACCAGCCATATCCTTTAAAGGTAATATATTGATTGAAAATTCTAACAAGTTTGTATACTAAGCAGCCAAACAGGGTTATGTTAGGACAAAATGATCTGATGTTATTTTTCCTTATTAGGACTAACATCGATCGTCACCAGCTCAAAGTGAAAGGCTGCTTTTGTCTCCCTCTGTTTGAAATCAAGGACCCATTGTTTGACAAATTACTAAGAATTTTGAGCGGTAAATCTGCCAACTTTATCACTGCATGTGTCCTGTAAGAATGGAAAGCTTGACAGGCATTGCAACAATAATCTTGACTCAAAGTATCTTGACTGAAATATTTCAATTATTTAAATAATTGTAATATAATCTATCCAGTTGTTGATGTGTTAGAACGAGAATGACTTGACCAGACAGGTAGAGACACAACTGGGTCAGTCAGCTACAATGGACATACAGCATAATACATAACCACAGCTGTCTATGGGCTGTCCTCATATCACTGTAGGCCATACCTGACACATACGGCAGAACCAGTAGATCCTCCTCTTCTTGTTGATAAACTGCACTTTACAAGCTAGTAGCATCAAAATTCAGCATGGATATGCAGCATGTCAGATACACTATGTATTTGTATGTCTGTGTGTGTGTCTGTGTGTGTGTGTTTGTGTGTTAATGTGTGGCTAGCAGGCAGAAAGCCAGCGTGACCCAACTTCAGCTTTTCAGCTTTAGTGCAGTGCTGCAGACAGCTGTGCCACAAACACGCTGCTGTGGATCACCGCGAGGGCCTTTTATTTAGGTCACATTCTGTGCTTCAGCGGCCAACAGAAGGGATCTCTGTCAACTGCAATGAATACCTTTAGTTGGACACAGCCCACTTTTTAAGTGCCCAGCAAGAAACGGGCACTGTGCATGTCTATGTGGTACGCAGTGTGTGAGATCACAGAGTATGTTGCAGAGGAGGGTGGGGGGTTGGCCACTATATATTTTCCATTTTTACTCTAACAATACAAGAGTAATGTACTGGCTTAATTTTTTCCCAGAGTGATTTAATCCCCTGGTTTAGCACCAACAAGGAAATTGCATTAATAATTCTCCCAATTTTTCAATTAATCCAGCACCCAGTTTACCTCAAAGAAAATAATACATCTGACTCACTCTATATTCATGCTGATAAATACATCCTGCATGTGCCCTACACAGTGTCCTCTAGTTATGTAAAGAACTGACATGATATTTCATTCCACTCCTCTGTCTCCCTCATTTTCTCATGTTATGCACCCCACCCCCACAGTGGCCTTTGGTAGTGCATATAAATCGCTGTAATGAATTCCCCGCACAAGCTTGGCCACACTACTGTCACAGTGCTACAGCAGGGTGCGTGGGCTCTTATTATTGTCTCGTTACCTTCACCTCCAGTCCATTGGAAACAGTGTGGGTTCAGCAGCTAGCCAGCCACAGCCCCAGATGGGTAAGGGAGGCAGTTTAAGGGTGCTGATGGATGCCATTGTTTTCATGTCACCACGTAAGGGAAAGGTCGTTTATTGCCGGTTGCCGCGACCAGCCCGGAAGCTGTCAACTGGGTTTTACTGGCCAATTAGTTTGCCCTTAGAGGAGAAGTAGAGGTATAGAGGGATATTGTAGGATCAGGCTGTGATCATTTGTTATGTTTGTGTTGGGGGAGGGGATGTGCATGCGTGCACAATGTACAGGTGTACTGTAAAGCAAAAATAAATGCTCTTGTTTAGTACTACCTGATATGTCGCATCCACTGTTCTATGAAAGCACTGGATTGACTTTGGGAAGATGCATTGGGCAGTTTTGGTAAAATCATCTGAGGGGATTAAGATTCTCTGCAGAGGATGCCTACATCTCTGCAATTCTCAATGTATTTTTTTGTTGAGTTACACTGATCTTTCATTTCTAACAGTCCCCCTTGAATAAATATAGCACATTCCTAAGCTCAAAATAGATCTGAACTCTTCTTGATATATCGTCTTCCTTTGTTTCTCACTATTTCCTCGATCCCCTGTCACTTTTTCACTGAAATCTACCGGAGCAAATAGAGATGTGGAAGAGGAAGCTTGAGGACAGATCAGGGACTTCATGCCAAGTGGCCTCTATATTTAGAGATCCTCCTTTTGAAGTTTTGAAGGACAAAAATAAAAGGTAAAAAGAGAAGAATACGTCCACATCCTGTCAACATCAGCAAGTTTTCTCATCTGTGAAGGAGTGCCAAAAAGCATCTCTTTCAAATTAAAGCAGAGAAATTACGCTTTGCTCTCAGTGTATGCAAATATGAGATATTTATAATTCTATTTTCTGTCTCTCTCTTCTTGTTTGTTTGTCTGTTCTTCCTCATGGCTGTGTGTTTCTTTGTAGAGCTAGTTTTGGGGCCTGTGCAGACTTCCCGCAGCAGCAGTTGGATGTGCACGTTGACCTGGCCACGATGACAATGAAAGGCCTGTCCAGCAGCCGTAGTCACCACCACACGGTGACCTGCGACCCCTCTTACGACTCCATGACCCTGGGGCACTCGGATCGTCGATCCTACTTCCTCAATCCCGGAGAGTCTCATCCCGCTGACCACCCCTGCTACACCCAGCGCAGCTCCTTCCAGTCTGAGTGTGGTGGCTACCCTGATCTGGCCAGCTGCACCTTCCCTCGTAGACATTACAGCTCCCACCATGAGCTAAAGGAGGAGTGTGGTGCTCTGGTGCCTTACACAGGGCCAACAGGGAGCAATAAAGGAAGTGGAGGAGGTGGTGGAAACAACAACCGCATCCCTTCTAACCTGCTAGAGCAGTTTGACCGCCAGGCACCAGTACGGCGTGAAGGCTACCACACACTGCAGTACAAGCGCACTGCAGTAGAGCACCAGCGCAGTGACAGCCCCGGACGAATCCGCCACCTCGTTCACTCTGTTCAGAAGCTTTTCACCAAGTCCCACTCCCTGGAGGGGCCCTCAGGGTCTGGTGGAGGAGGAGGGAGTGGGAGGATGAATGGCAGCAAATCCAGTCCTGATGACCCACCCTCTTCTTCTGGCACCCTGAAGCACAGCAAGCGTAGTAAGAGCAAAGACCGCTCCAAGTCAGAGCCTAAGATGCGTACTGCCATCTCAGGCTACTGGAGCTCAGATGACACGCTTGATCGTGAGGTATGTCTCTACCACCATCACCATGGGGGGAGCAGTGGAGGCCCACCATCTGGAGTCATGACCATGGGGCGCCGCCCGGACAAATCCCAGTCGCAGTACTTCATGGAGTCCTACAACACCATCAGCGCCCATTCTCTCAAGACATCACGCAGCAACAATGATGTGAAGTGCTCGACGTGCTCCGGGGGCAGCAGTGGAGGGCTGCCTCTTGTGGGTGGCCTGGATGGCCAACTGCAGCTAAAGAAGAGTTCGTGGTCTTCTACTCTGACGGTGAGCAGAGCAAGAGAGGTCTACCAGAAGGCCTCAGTCAACCTAGATAAAGCTATAGTGAAAGCTGAGCAGGGACGCACCTGCCACTTCCTACAGGTAGGACTGTTACAACAGCCCCACCGCTCGCATGTCATGCTTCATGCATCTTCCATTGCCAGCTGCTCCTCCATGCTTCTGTATTTCTGCATGTATCTGTGTTTGTTTGTGTTTGTGTCTATGCAAATTAGAGAGATTGATCAGGGCAGTGGGCAAGACCCCATCCTGTCATTTCATGTATCTCAAATGATTATCAGTGTCATGTCCCTGGTGTCATCATAAAGCATTTTGCAAACACACGTCATCCGCTCCCCTGCGTTTGTTTCCATGTGCATGGAAATATTCATACGTGAGGATGTGGATGTTTATGCCATTACTTGCATTCTGTGCAGTATGTCAGAAGTCACGTTAGTGTACTTAGCCTTCACATTTATCCTCCAATGTGGTAAGCTGCTTTTATATCCTTTGTCTAACAGGTCAGGTTTATGTAGCTTCACCCTAAACCGCATTTACTTTTTTCACTGTATACAAACACGTTTTAGCACTCTAAAGATACTGATTTAATGCGTTTACAGAGAATAGATGGTGAATTGTCACATAGGACTGTCTGCAGCTGCTGAGAATGTGGTGGTGGTCATGGCAGTGTTGGTGTGTCTGAGTGAGTGTGTGTGCATCTTATTCAAAACGAGAGTAGGGCGCTACTAAATGAGATCTGAGAGCGCCAGAGGTGAGCAGACAAAGAAAAGAAAGAAAAAACACTCCGCTCTCTAAGCCCAGCGGTCACACTACCCCTCTCAATTTCTAAACACACACACATGCATGCAGACACTTCAACCCACCCCATTCCACTTCACTCTTTCTGTTTTGGAAAAGATAAAAGCGTTTCAGATTGCATACATTTCCCCGCATTGGGGCGAGCTGCAAATATAAAGCCTGAGGAGAGAAACAGCAGGGAGAATAGCAGGTAGGGTGTGTATTCTGTGTGTGTGTGTGTGTGTGTGTGTGGGTTTGTGTGTACTGTAGGAAAAGGACAAAAAGAGAGCAAATAAGGGCAACAGAGGAGGATATGAATGGACAAAGTAGAAGGCAGAAAGCAAAAGCGAGGGAGCTTAAAAGACAGAGTGAAAGTTCTGTGTGGCCGTGCATTTTAACAGCCTGGAAAACAGAGTGAGCAGATCAAGGAAGGATGTTGTTCCTGCAATACAGCAACATTTCTCCAACCCTAAAAGAGCCATCACTTTTTTTTTTTCTAGAAAGAGAGACAGGAGGAAAAGCGAGCTTTCAAGGAGAGCGGTCTGACAAGTTAGTCTGCAGACGTTTTCTGAATCCTTAAAACAAGAACTTGACGTACTACTTGCTTCATCTGCTATAGGATGGAATTCTTTATCCCGGTTTTTGATGTTGATTCATGAATCCAACCCTTTCATGCACATTTGCAACAATCACAGGTTGCAACATCTTAAATATGCTGCATTGTATATGATCAACAACCATGACTTTATTTAGGGGTTTTTTTCTCAGTGTCAATAATTAAATTTGTTTGACAGCAACACAGACACAGTCTTTCCCAAGATGTTAACAGAGTCTGTAGTTGCCCCTGACATCAAGGTCAGCTTGGTTTCCTAGCTACGCACCGGTCTGTTGAATGATTCTTGTGCACTTTTTTTTTCTCGCTCTGTATCTCATTTCTTTCACTTCAGAGCTGGTGCCCTAACAGCCACTCACGTTGAGACTGCAGTGGTTCTGCTGAACAAAACCCCCTTTGTTTTCCCTCTCTCTCCATGTCTTTGACTCTCTCTCTTTTAGATTAGGGCTAGGAGATAGCTTTGCCTCCTTTTTATTTTTACCTTCATTAGTGTGTGTGAAAAGTCAGGAGAGCAGACAGAGGCCAGGCTACTGCAATGTTTTGTCAAAACAATTCATTCCCTGCATTTGATATGCCGCATGCATCACAGGACAGACAAAAGAAGGCCTCGGGCATTCACAACCTTATGGTATGATCAAGCCAGACCCTGCATTGATACTGTTACTATCGCATCTGTTAAGGCATGAAGTGCACTGTGTGATACAGGTATTTATTTCAGAGCAGGGGAGAAAATGTGGCAGCCTTCCTTTTATTCATGTGTAAGTGCATCTGTATGAGCTCTCAAGTCTAGAGGGTGACCTGCGTTCGCTCCCTCTTTACCTTATCGCCCATCATCTCTACAGGTGCCTCAGGATGACTGGAGCAGTTTCTCTCCGCTGGGGAAGGATGATGAAATCCCATGCCGGCGGATGCGAAGCGGCAGCTACATCAAGGCCATGGCAGAAGAAGACAGCGGCGACTCGGACTGCAGCCCCAAACCCTCGCCCAAGGTCCAGGCACGGCGGGCCAGCTACCTGAAGGCTACACAGCCATCCCTCACCGAGATGACCACGCTCAAGTGAGTGTGTGTTAGGGCTGCATTTAAGGATCATTTTCATTTTTTTTTATCAAACTGTTGATTCTTTGACTAATTGATCAGTCATATATAAAATATGACAAAATTGTGAGAAATGCCCTCAAAATTTTCCCAAAGCCCAAAGTAACATCTTGAAATAACCAATAAACAAGTCCAATACCCAAAAATATTTATTTAAGTAAGTAGAAAGCAGAAAATCCCCACATTTGCAAAGCTGTAACCAACAAATATTTGGCTTTTTTTCTTGATAGATAACCTAAACAAAAATTGTTGATTAATTTTCTGTTTATTGACTGTTTGATCAATGTGTGGTGTGTTCATATGTGTTGTAACAGTATTCCTGCTTGTATATTATGTTTAAGCTTGTATACGTGCTTTTTTACATGATGTTTTACATGATGGCTTTCAGCACACTTTTTGTGTTCTGAAATCTGTGGTCAGTCTGTGCAGTCTGAGTACAACAGATGGGAGAGATGAAGGAGGTGAAAGAAAAAGAGAAAGTCGACAAACAGAAGGAGATGGAGGCAGTCAGTGTTACTCAAGCGTCTACCCGGCAGCAGTCTGGCTTATGTGCAAGTCCCTGACCACAGTTTAATTACCTGCTCTGTGTTTACATCTCAGACACAGACTTCTATTTCCATAGTTGGCCTCTGTATCTCTACAATCACACAAACACATTAAACAGACTGAGCCTTAATTGAAAATACACAATGCCTGTTCATGCACTGAAAACGCTCTTGAAAAATAAATGCTATGTTCTCCAGAAATTCATTGTGGATTGAGAACATCATCAAATATCTTTTCTTTCCCTCAGAATTTCTTTTTGAGAGATAAGAGATTAAAAGATGGGCTTTTATCACCAAGTTGTGCATAAGGCCTTCTCTACGCAGCAGCATTTTCTTTTCACTGTGAGTTTATGAAATATTCAGCAGCATTAGAATCCATCAAAAAGGTTTCTGACTTAACAAAGTCTTGAAACACATCAAGTTGACAGTATCGTCCACAATTAAGTCCAATCAAGTTAGTATGGCTAACACAAGAAGCTCAGTAATAACACTTTTTGACTTCATATGTCTTTCTGAACAAATACGCTATTCAAATTTTAGAATTTATTTCAAATTGGGAGAAGTAAAAATGTAATCCATAATTTTACTTTACTTCATTGGGCAGTGATACAGGCAGGTGCTTTTGGATTGTGTGTATTCAAGTGAATATAACAAAAGAATAATTACTGCATGGCTTGAACTTAAAGAAAAATTCTGATTTCATAGTTTTAAACATTTAACATTTCATATTCATCATTGTGATCAGTAATTACATTATACTCATTAAGTTAATTGCTGAGATCTTGGAATAAGGTAGCAACATTAAGAAGTAAGATGATGAGACAGGTTTTAAACAAACCCCCCGGTTAACTAAACTTGGAAGAGAAAACAAAGGAGACTGGTAAAATTGACATTGAAAACATCTGTTGTAAGCAATTATTTTGAGCCCGCACAGTCTTATCATATATAATAGATAGAAAAATAAAACCCAAATTGTAATCATTTTTAATTTTCTTTAATTCATTGTTATGCCATATGCTGTCCCACCAAAATGTGACCTAACTTGAGTCTTAATATAATATTAACTTACATTCAGTGAAGATATTGAACATCATACTGCAGTGACACAGTGGAAGAATTGGGGACACACATCTTATGTTGCAGCACAGGGCTGTGACTAATTAGCTGTGTAATATTCAGAGATGAGAAGAACACCAGTGGGTGCTCAGTCATTGTTACTGGTTGCACAAACACAAGCACACACACACACTTATGTAAGTGCAAGTGGCACAGCTTGGGGCCCACTAATGACTTTTATCTGGCTTGGGGAACGCCATCATCATCTGATGGAACCCAGTGGAACAAACCAAACTGCAGTGCTGCACATTGGAGATAGAGAAAGGCAGGAGCAGCTGACATCTTGTTTTCTCACTGTGCTTTTGGGAGCTGGCACAAGTCTGTGTTATACTCCACAATGATTAAATAATCTGCTTTGTTGTTCCATATGTTTCAGAGCCTGTTTTGTGACCATTGTGTCCTTGACTAGCGAAGGATTGTTCCTCAGAAGTTGTGCGATTTGTTTACTTTTACCCAGTGCTAACCTTCCTCCTTATTAAAGGGGACCTACTATGCTCATTTCCAGCTCTCTCTCGCTCTCTCTCTCTCTCTCTCTCTCTATATATATATATATATATATATATATATACACACAAATATGGCACTGCACTAGAGCAGCTTTGCATGATTCACAGTTAAAAAAAATCCTAATTTATCTTATACTGGCTCTTTATTCAGCCCCTCAATTCAGCCTCTCTCTGAAACAGGCAGTTTTAGCTCCTGTGTCTTTAAGGCCCCCCTTCTGATGAGCCCACTCTGTTCTGATTCAGGAAGCCTTGCGAGGGGCAGCACATATCAGTCATGTCGTGTTAAGTTACTGCTGATGAAAACCCAACGTTTCCTGCTTTTCCTGCTTCATATTAAAAGCTTTTACATGACTAAATAACAGGAGACTTTTATTGTGAAGAATCTATAGAAAATGAAACGTTTTCCTCACCAAATTAGCAGAGCTTCATTAGGAGCACTATTATTATATAAAAACAATTCTACACAACAAGATTTGGAGATATTTGGAGCTCTTTGTTCAGCGGATCAGTTAGAAATAATGGAGGGAGGAATAGTACAAGCAGAAACAGCCACAGTGATGATAATGTTTGATGAAGAGCTATAGACAACCAGCACACCTCCATAGGCTGTGTGTGGAGCAGATGACCATATAAAGAAATCCGTCATGAGTTGACATCAGCTCGGTTTGAAAGTAAAGAGCAGAGCAGTCTGAAGCCGATGCTTTTTGTTTACATGGATTACTTCTATATACATTTACCTCATTATTTGAAACTATGGCCATGTTTAATATGACCATCTGCCATTGTAACATTATATATATGACTGAAAATAAGGAAAAGCATAATAGGTCCCCAGTAAAACACATAGTGGATAAAACCTGTCTTTAAACAGCTGGGATTATTCCTGGCAGACAAACAAGCTCAGGAGAAAATGACATCCTTTCTTGTTTCCCTCACTCACTAACAGTCGTCTTTCTTTTTGCCACATATTTATTTATTCCTGGCCTAGATTTTATCATGTTTGTGTTTTTATGTCTCACCGAGAACATTGAACTTGTCATCCTGAATAATAGGTTGCAGTAATCACATCTACATCTTTCTGTTTGTCCATCTCTCCAACCACAGTTGGAAGATTCCTATTCAGGCAGTGACTAAGAGGGGGGGGGGGGGGAGTGACAGAAAGAAGAAAGAGGAGAAGGTACAAGGATATGGAGGATAGGGAAGTTCGACAGAGAGTGTTCTCAAGTGCGGAAGCAGGAGGAACCGACTGACAGGAAAGACAAGGTGAAGCGAAAAAGTGAGATGATGCAGAAGATGGGGAAGAAGACAGACGAGAAAAAAACAGATCTAGGATTACAAGAATGTTCCGTAACATTGTAGAAATCTGCTAGAAGCAGAGGAAGGGTTTCTGGTACAATTTCACCTACTTCCAAGGTGAATGGAGAAGTGAAAAAGTCTAAAGAGGTCAAAACTCCAGTAACACTTGTAGCATATAGAACAACTTTATTGTTAGACCAATGTGTTTCAGCTTGTAGCCTTCATCAGGGTCATCATGAAAAACATTACAAATAACATTTAAATAGGGTAGGTATGAAGCAGAAAAAAAAAAAGTCTGTGTGTCTATTTGATGTGGCATACTTTAAAAACACTTAAATGTAAAAAAAACCAAACTTTTTATGAAGTGTTATATATAGAAAGAGAAGGGAGAGCAACAAGATATATCATTAAAAAATACATCATAAAACCCACTACAAAACCACATAAATGAGAGATATTTAAGAACCACTATAAAAACTTTTAGATTTTATTAACTGTAAAACAAAAAATGTTGTCTATATGACACAATTGCCATATGATAAAACATATATGTAAGACATCCTGTTCCCTTAGAAGCGTATCACTGAACATAGGAGCTCCATTAAGAGGAATGATGTAACCACTCCTGTTGTAAGACATTTCAATGAAAAGCAACACCACATTTCATCTCTATTTTTTATAGGCATAAAAGTGATTAAGTCCAGCCAAAGAGGTGGTAATGTCAATTTTCTCAGGAAAAAGAGAGAAGCATTTTGGAATTTCAAAAGTTTATTTCCAGGGGGCATGAATGAAGACTTCTCAATTAATGAGTTTTTATAGTGGTTCTTAAATATCTCTCATGTGGTTTTGTAGTGGTTTCCTTGATGTATTTTTTATGATGTATCTTGTTGCTCTTCCTACTCTTTCTATATATAGCACTTCATAAAAAGTTTTTTTTTTTTTAATTAAAGTGTTTTTAAAGTATGCCACATCAAATAGGCACATTTTGGGTTAAGGCCTCTTCTACACAAACTCAAGTGCCACTCCTTAGTTGCACTTATCCAGTTTATGGACCAAATATGGTGTCACTCATGTCCCTTATTGGACACTTACCGTTGCCCCTCTGCCAGTCTGGGACAACGATTGGCCTGAAGCCACATGACCATAAACCCAACCCATCTTTGTAGGTGCCCCATTGGCTGATATGTGTGTGGATGTATATGACTGGTTGTCATTTATATTTTTTACCTTTTCTTAAACTTTTTTCTGCTTCATACTTGCCCTATTTAAATGTTGTTTGTAATGTGTTTCATGATGATCCTGATGAAGGCCACAAGCTGAAATGTGTTGGTCTAACAATGAAGTTGTTCTATATACTCCTAGTGTTGGTGGAGTTTTGACCTCAGTAGAAATCTACTGGCAGCTTTAGACAGCCTTGATTCCTAACTGTCAGAGGAACATGTGTTCATTAATGTCACTTGTTCCATAGAGGGACACCCTGGGACATCCTGACCTCCCCCCCTATGTGGTACTGATTACAGAGTAGGTCTGCCATTCAAGTTGCCACAATAGACATCATTGGCCCTGCCTATAATCAGTCCCACAGGGAAATCAAGAGGAGATGTGGATAGGGATAATGGTGTAGGTAGATTCCCCCTTGACTCGATCCCTCTGTGCATCACCCACAGTCACAGACTCCAGGTGGCTGATATGGATGATTCATATCAAACTCTGAGGTTTGGGATATATAAAATGTGATTTTTTTTTTCTCTTGGGCTGAATGATGTACCTTCTCATCTCTGTCTTCAATCAACTCATGAGAGTATGGAGCCCCAGAGGGATAATAGGAAATGTGAGGAAAATTGGAAATGTTGCACAGGGAAAGTACAGAACAGATAGATACTTAAGGGAAACTTCAGGGACCCTATCTCCCCATCTTTTTGTGTCTAAGTGACTAATGGGGACAACAATTTTTGAAAGCGGTCCAGTATTGAGTGAGAGCACTGCAGCCAGCAGCTGCGAAACGGGCTGCAATGTAATCCGACGGGGCAATAGCACCCCATAAATGTACGTCCACTAAAAAGTGCTTATTTTTGCCACTGACAGGCTCAGATTGTAATGAGTGTCTGACAACATTATGGAAAGGACCATACAGAGAAATAAAACATTTTTCTTTGTCATTCGCTTGATCCATTCTGTTTGTTATTGTGTCTAACCAAGTCTCGCTAAAGGAGGAGTCTTATTCTTAAATCTCACACAAGTTGAGTTTTTGTCAAAATCAGCCAAATATTCAGCCATGAAAGAGTTGGAGAGAGGAGTGCTGGGAGGAGTTTGTTGTTGTTGAGTACAGAAAGCGTAGCTTAGTGTTATCTAAAAGATTACCGAACTCATGGCTGAATATTTAGCTGATGTCTTAGACGTTAGAACTAACATATTGTGGCTTTCCAGGGGGGTTATGTGCTGAACTATATCTTGGCCAGCCGCAGTTGCCTCCTAGAGTCTCAGCTGGTTGCCTGGCAACCACATGTGACCACAAGACTTCAGACAAGATTCCCATAATGTTGAAATATTTTTTTCAAGGGAAAGCCTTACATTTTTTCTACTCCATTTTAATATAGTTTAACTATCTGTATTATTAATTCACGTATTCAGCTGAATAGGGCTGGGAAGATTATTTGATTATTTTGATTGTTGATTAATCTAAAGATTACTTTATCAATCAATTGATACATTGTTTGGTTAATAAAATATAAGGAAATAGTGAAAAATATTGTTTTGTTAAACCAGCAGTCCAAAACCCAAAGAATTTCTGTTTATTATCTAGATGTTCTGTATCAGCAAATATTCACATTTGAGAAGCAGTGACTTGGCAAAACAGACACTTAAACAATTTAATTGATTGTTAAAGTTGTTGCAAATTGACTTTTTTTCGGTTGACTGATCAATTAATCAACTAATCGCTTCAGCTGTATTTTTGAAATGTCAGAATGCCTGTCAATGCTTTATCTATATACAGTATATGCTTTATTTAGCTTTGAACAACAAACCACACATTTTGTCCAAGAAACACTGATTTAAATATGCATTAAAAGCACAGTGCTGCTACTAGACACCTCAGTATGAAAACCTCCAAATGAACTGTGTTGATAAAAGGAACTAACATGCGTGAATAACCACTGAAAGACTTTACTTTTATACAGTAGCTTTTAGGCTCTGCAGGAAGCCAGTTTGGCAACATGGAGATGTGTTTTTAAAATGAGTAAAAGATTAGTTCAAAATCGCCACCCTTATTCCCATCACAATAACTCTCCTGTCCTTCCACTACCCTTTTTCTCTACACCATCATCCACCTCCTCACTCACCCAAGAATGAGTAATCTAGTTTGCTTTGCTGTGGTAACCCAGCTCTATTTTAAGGATGAAATACATAATTATAGCAGACCTGACCTGGAGGCAGAGAGTCATAAGAGTTGTGTGTGTGTGTGTGTATGTACAGTATGTCCCTGTTTGTATAAATGTTTTTATATACCCACGAGTGAAGATGAGAGACAGAGTGTGAAATAAAGGAAGTATTGGGCCATTATGCTTTACAGATGATCAGAGAATAAACTTAATCTGAGTTGTATTCATTTCTTCCTGTGCACTTTGTTCTCTGTGTGTCGGTTTAGTAGGCCACGATGTTCATCAGGAGGAAAGCGAGTCAGCTTTTTAGGTTTTATTTCCCCTTATTAATGAATTGTTTAGCTTGCATCCAACTGCTCCGTAACCTACACACACAGACTTTTTCACACGTACACAAACACTCACATGCGCATAGGCGTGAAGCATGCTGAGCGATCAGATTGGAGGCAGTAGAGAACTAATGAGACACCTATTCATCTTCCTTGGAGATGGGATGTGTTGTGCATGTGTGTGTATTTTCGTGTCAATCTGTAGGTCTTCTTTGTGTCTACATTTTGTCTCTTTTTTTATGTGAAAGTCTCTATATTCAGTATACCTCGCAGGCACACATACACTCTTCCTCTTCTGACATATCTGTGTGAGTGCTCTCACTGTTAAGTGTTTTAGAAAGTGCTTACAAGGTGCTTCAAGGACAGACTACCTAAGCTACTCCAAGTGTTTCTCAATAGTTCTGCGCTTGTTGATTAGATAAGGGTGTCTCCTGAAGCAATTGTGGATTGATCCGTATCTTTGGGTTCATACACGCTGCCAAGTACTTTGCAAATACCTTCTCTCGCTCCCTTTTCATTACTTTATCTCTCCTTCTGTTTCCCCTGCCTCTATCTTGCTTTGTTTCTCACCTTATACCAAGTCCTTTTTCTCTGCTTTGACATTTTCGTCTTTTTTGTTCCCCCTCTCTTCTCTCTTTCCTTCTCTTGTGACAGGATTTCCACAGAGCACTCGCCCAAGCTGCAGATCCGGAGTCACAGCTATCTGCGGGCGGTGAGTGAGGTTTCCATCAATAGGAGTCTGGACAGCTTGGACCCGGCAGGGCTGCTGGCCTCGCCTAAATTCCGCTCGCGAAACGAGAGTTACATGAGAGCCATGAGCACCATCAGCCAGGTCAGTGGCACCCAGGGGCCCGTACCTTTCAGCCCCTACATCCCCTGTACCTCCACTGCTAGGTCCAATAAGGTCGTGCAGGAGGGAGGAAATCCCATCCGTAGCCTTCCTGAGGCCTGAATTAACAATCAGGTCACCATCCGGCAAAGTATGAACAGTACGAAAACCCCCAATCTCCCAATTAGTGTATACGTCTGTGTGCTGTTTTCTGGAGCTCCGATGATTACAGGCATATTCAGATTGGCTAATTAAACAGGAGGGTATGCAGAACCCTCCTTATCCCCTCTTTTACCGTAATATGCTCCTTCTTCCTCGGCATATTTTATGAAGCAAAATGACAGGCTAAAAATGCTCTCTTCAGTTTGGCATCTGCTATATAAGAGATGAAAAGCAAGAAATAACACACAGCCATATGAATCTTATGAATAGCTGAAATGGGGATTGGTTCCAAATGATGAATAGCATATGCCTTGATTTGATGGTAATGGAACATATTGAAGAATTGACAAGGAAATAGTAGAAACACTCAACAGGGGAGGTCTGTTGTTGCCACAAAATAAGGTGTTAGTCATTTTGTATTTTGAGCACGACATAGTTTCATACTCTACATTATTTGGAGTGACAGGGAAACTTAGCTTACCTTTTTGCCTGGGGTAAAGGGGATATGAACTCCCCTCCAAAGCCCAGAGGCTACACTTTGCCTCACTGGCTGAATGATGGACCCTTGAGACATCCCTTCAAGTCGTGGCATGGAGTAGGCCCAGAGGAGAATGACACAGTGGACCTGGCATCTACAAAAATGCCACTGAATAAAAAGAGGTGCTGCTAGGCTCTCTATCTTACTCACCCACTATCAAATTTGCGCCGGTTGACACGTGTGTCACGTCGAGGTCCACAAACCTTTCTGACTCCAAGCTTTACAGTATACACTCATGCTTGTCTGACTGTACACTCACTCTCTCTCTCACTCTCTTCACTGACAAATACCCAAACCAACTTTTTTTAGTCCCTGGCCACATCCCATTCCTAATATCCTGCTCCCTGTGCAGTCCACTTGCATAACTTGTTTTCAACTACAACCTTGACAATGACACCAGATTTGTCAAGAATGCTGAACAAGGGCAACTTAAAGGAATGGTATGGAGCTTCGTATTGTCTGCCCTCACACAACCCAGTCTGTGACACGTTCACCAATCTCTTCTCACAAGTCTGTAGCTTAAAGACCCTGGTTTGAAGCCTACTCAGTTACCTAAAACCCAAACTGCACTAGTTGGGGATATAGTTAGATTCCTCTAGTCACCTTTCAACTCTAGTAGTCTTACCATTGACACTTCCTAATCCTCACCTTTGATAACAGCACTTGTAGTATTTCATTATGTTGTATGGCCCTTTGAAGTTTTATCCTACAGTGATTCCTCCCCCTCTGCACTCCTTGGACATTCTTTTATTTTCCATGAATATATATATATATTTTTAAATCCAATATATGGCTTAAAGCTACACAAGGCAGCTTGGAAATTTGAATTTAAATACCAGTGAGAGGTATAACATTTGCATTTATTTATTATTCATTTGGCACACTTTTGTCCAAAGTTAAAAGTTTGATCAATTTCAACTTACATAATAGAAATTGTGTGATTTGATGTGTGTAAACTGAAGCTGGTCATTGCAAATGCATTATTTAAAGGGGGAGAACCCCTTTTTTATGCATAAAGGTCTGTTTACTTGTTACCATTCAGTTTAGTTAATATAATGTTTTTATATTTACTTTCTTAGTTTTTGTCAGTAAGAGGCTCCTCTCACTGTTGAGTAAAATAATACTCACCTGATTATTTGTTACTTTCTGTGGGCAGACAAATGTCCACATCAAACAGAATTTATATTTGGCAAATATGGTGAATCTGCATATCTCAAATTACGAGACTGGAACACTCACTTCCATTGCCGCATCCAATTTGTGATTAGGTGTGTTTGTGTATAAAACTGCTGCCTAGTGAAGATTTAATCAGTGGAATTTCTCTGTAACATTGAATCTTGTGGCACTAAGAGTTGTTTCCCTGGCGTTTGCTTCTGAAATATGCTGTCCATTCTCCCTTGTGTCGCACTATGCTGGTGTGCACCTGTGCATTTTTATTTTTCATTTTTATTTTCCCCTGTGCATGGCTGTGTATGCTCGTTTGCGTGTGTTTTGGTTTGCGTGTTTGTGTGCACATACTCTATGTCTGTGTGTGTGTCCCCTCCTTCACAGGTAAGTGAGGTGGAGGTGAACGGGCAGATCGAGGCGGTGTGTGAGTCAGTGTTCAGTGAGATGGAGTCGCAGGCGGTGGATGCCCTGGACCTGCCCATGCCCGGCTGCTTCCGCATGCGGAGCCACAGCTACGTGCGTGCCATAGAGAAAGGCTGCTCGCAGGAGGAGGAGGAGGGAGGCATTGTGGTGGGCAACAGGAGGACCAACTCACCCCCGCGCACCACCACCACCGTCAGAACCATCCAGAGCAGCACAGGTCGGTGGGAAAACGCAATTAACACACTCATGTGCTCATGGACATGTGAACACACAGTACATAATCCATGGCACATTATAAATTGATGTGTGTGCATGGAAAATATGTATTATAGATGTGTTTTGTGGCTAAGTTATGCAGCATGTGTATTGTGTCAACACAGAAGTAGTACTGCAGTTACTTCAAGGAGAGACTGTTTAAAGATTGGACATTGGATCAAGGGTCATCAAACTAATTCTCTCTTTTAAAGTCTCTTACATTGCAAACCAATCTGAACTGAGTATTTTTCATAAAGGAAAGACTTGCCTTGGTTAGCTGACCGTGGAGTAGTTTCACTTTGCAAACCCAAACCCTCTGCATTATTATCAATCTGACCCAGTTTCCTTCACAGATACAATATGATGAATGCAGAACTGTTTTTCCCACATAAGAGCTTATTTGAGCTGTAAAGCTCAGTGGCTGTTAGGTCTTATTTTAGCCCTCTTGTGTGCCTCATGGTCTGGAGCGCTTGGCTTTCCAGCATTACTGCATGCAGTATTGATGCTGAGTGGTGCTGGCATTCAGCACTGGGTGCTACTGTGTTTCCTACTGCAAATCCAGACGTCATTCCCTTACATTGTGCACGTTGAGTCACCATCGCCTGACGCACACAGGCTTTCTCCTTCATTCTTGTTTAATTATGCCAATTAAAAGACAGCGTTTCCTCCAAACCTAGCCGACAAGGTTACAGTCAGCTAATTAAACACATTTACTGCAAATTAGAAGAATGGCTTAACTGGTTCGATCGATTCAAAGGGTTTGCCATCGATTGTGAGCAAACGTTTATTTAATGCTGTTTAAGATTTGCTTCAACTGACTTTCTCCATCATATTTCTTTCTCCAATTAATGAAATTAGTCAAAATATTAAGTTGCAGCCCAGTATTTTCCTCATCACACATCTATTGGCAGTCCAGGGTTACAACACAATTAAAGGTGGTGGAGAATTCAGTTGATTGCTCTATTGTGTGGTGGTAGTTATTGATCTATAAAAAGAGACTGATAAGATACAGAGAGGGACATTCGGAGTTCCTTCCCCTGAGGAAGGAAGAGATAATGAAGACTATCTATCAGGTGGACTGCTGTACAGCCTAAACTCTGGTTTTCTAGCTAGACAGCTGCTCCATGGTGTTACTTCCACTGTTGCTACATATGACACAGGCACTCTTGCTTTTTAATTTCTCCCAACTGTCTCTCACACACCTAGCAGAGACAATTTTCTTTATCTATAATCATTTGCTGATAATATAAACGTAGCACATTTAAACCCATGTCAGGTAGAAAGAGGTGTGTGTGTGTGCATGTGTGTGGCACACACATCAGCAGCAGTAGTGGTAATTTAATGAACCTCCATTTTTGGCACCTGAGTTTGTCACATGATGAATGGACATTGTGGAAGTACAGCGTTGAGGTTAGGGTTATTAGTATTAGTCTACTGTGTGGTCACTGATGATCCAACATCATGCTGCTGCTTCCAATTGAGGGCAATCCTCTGAATGGCTCGCATAGTTCTTCATGATTGGCTGTTGGATTCTCCTGACCCTTGACTTTCATTTGCTGCCGACCTTATTGCATCCTGGAATCAGCTGCAACAGAGGCTGAAAGGAACGAGACAGGGAGAGTGGGAGCGAGTGATATATTATGAGGTATTGTGGAGAGCAGTTCACCGTGGTTGGTAGTGAAGGTAGCGGATTGCTACAGATTACTGTCGTAGTTCTACTACTGCACAATTCATCGCCTCCTTAGATCTTCACCAGTGAGTCGTCAGTCACTGTAATTAATTAGCTACCTCTGCTTTTTCTCCTCCTGGGGGAAGGCTGTGATTGAAGAGGAGAGGAAGGGAGAGAGACTGGAGGGAGAATAAGAAAAGATCTCAGTCTGACTACAATTTTCCTGCCTTATTCTCCACCTTTTTAACACATGGACTAATGCCACATTCATGTCATGTGGGAGTTACAGTAATTAGCAGTTTCTGACTTTTACATACTGTTCACACAGTGTGCAAAATACAGGGCGGGTCTCAGGTGGTCAAAGACCCCTTCAATTAACACCCCTGTAAACCAAGATGAAGCAGATATTTTCTACTTATATATATATATATCGATTGTACATTTTATTTGTATATGAAATATTGAAAGGAGAAGAGCTGCACAGAAAATGTACATCTTGCTTTTGCCACAGCTGGTAGCATGGATATAAAGTGCCACCACCAGACACTTATGCATAATATGAATATAATTTAATTGATAACCTCAGGGTTCTGGTCCTGCTCTGCATATTTTAAAAGCTTCATTTAAAGTCATTACACATAAACCAGTCCATACGCAAAATGAAAGTCCTTATTTATTCAAAGAAAAACAAGAACAGTCCTTAAGATGTCCCTGTCTCACTAAACAGATAAACAAACAAAAAAAAGATAAATAAAAAGACATAACTGTGCTTGGACTACTACTGCACATAATTTAAAGGGGTACTCCAAAAATCCAGACAGTGGAGGCCCAGATATCGTTTAAAGATTTGGCTGGCGATTTTCTATACTTTTCTTCTTGTCAACAAATCTCATTTACAGAGTCAAACGAACAATGAATTAATCTACTTACAAGTATTGTGTGTGTAAGCCGGATATATTGTATTCCTCTGTGCCGTATAGCTCCATTGTTGTCCAAAAACTATTAAAAACACGTCAATGAGCCGCACCGTGGCACTGGATGACATACTCCATCGTCAATGAAAACAGTGGTTACTGTAGCTTGTTTAGGAACTGCTCCACTCAGCTGATGTGTTTTTAATAGTATTTGGACAACAACAGAGGTCTACGGCACAGAGGAATACGATATATCAGGCTTTGGATACACACACAATACTTGTAAGTAGGATGAGTGCATTGTTGGTTTGGCTCTGCACATGGGATTTGTAGACAATAAGAAAAATATCGAAATCGCCAGACCTATCCTTTAACTGTAGTCCCTAGTATGGGGCAAGCTCCAAGAACATTAGATCCTACATTTCCCAAGATGCAATTGAATAACATCTTTAATTAGACCATCCACTGCCTGTTAAATGCCCTCTCTTTTCCCCCATGCCAACAGTTAATAATGCAATCTGTCAAATTTTTTGATGTCTCAAAACTAACTCAAGATAACCCCTGATGACATCATCAGACATGCAGAGCTGTTTACACAGGCTGAGCAGTAGCCAGTACAGTATGTTTTAACCTCATTTAGTGTTCAAATTACACCTCTTATTAGTAGCCATTAATAGTATCTTGTAATTTGTTATTGGGGTAATAACTTTTGGTACTCTTTTAAGAATTATAGCTAATGTTTGTGTTGTGTTAGTGTTTATTGATGCCAAAGAAAACCATAGTAAGAAAGCTAGAATCTTCATGAATTAGAGAAAAGCAAAAAGACAATATGACTGGCAGCTGCCATCACTACCTCCCTTCCCACGTGGAGCGAGTGCACCATAACATGTATACATAATGGAGATGTGCTGTAACATCACTGGATACAACAGTGTAGGACAAGTGCAGTCTAACAATAGGCATAGAAAAAATTAGCTCTCATGCATTGGCTTGTACAGTATGCATATATAATCTTCTATCATTAGTCGTTTGCTCTCCCATACAAAAACAACTCATAACTGACAGCACAGTAACTTTCTGCCAAGTAAACAGTCACAGCTTTTGCATTTACTTTTTATTTTTGTTGTTCCACAATGCAGGAGAAGCATGCATGCAGACGCTCACACACACACAAACACACAAACACACATTCATACATTTCACAGGAAATCGGCTGGGAGCCCAAAGTGAGAAGTGAAGACGTTGTTGTGGTGAATATTGCATGATGTTTCTGAAGGATGGTTCAGGCACCAGATCCAGAAAAACAGCCTGCATTTATGGTTTCTGCTCCCACTTGTCCCCTCGGCAAACCGCCAAAATATCACACACACACAGACAGACAGGAGAGACCTATCAGCTTCTGCTTTTACTGCTCTCCAGTTTGCCCACTGCGCTGCTCCAGCCCATTATTATTGATGATCTTTTTAATCCTGAGGAAGGAGACTGAAGTAAGGGGCTGTCCTTTGATCTCTACTCTTTGAACGTCAAGTGGCTGTGGCTGCTATTGACTGCTTCTCTGCCCACTCAAACTGGCACACACACACATGCTAACCCGCACATCACTCACACACACAGACACACACATATAACTACGGACAGACATGTTGGCCTAAACATCAGGTCCTTTGGATCGGTTTAACAAAATCTGGAGCAGATCCTCTTTCTAAAGCTTGGGAAAATCCATAGCAATCGGTTAATGTGAGGATTTTACTGCCTCTAAGCCCTGGCTCCTCCACCCAGCGTCGTCTCCAGTTAACATATTCATCACCTCTTCCCTTTGCTTTGTCTTTCCTTTCCTTGGCCTCTTACACAACTGCTAGATCCCCCCGCCTTTTCACAACAGCTGTTAGATGTGTGGATAAATCAACCTGTTGTTTCACTAAGAGGGAGAATTGACCTTCAATTAGAAAGAGTATACACACAGATCTTAAGTCTGGGAAATGTGCCATCGTTTCTGTTTCTCTTCCTCTCACCCTCAGTTTCGCTGGCTCACTGACTTGCTGTCAATTATCCAACCTCAACCAGCATCTATTTTTCAGAGGTGCAGAGGGATTGGCTGAAAAGAGTTGCTTTCCTCCCCTAGCTCCTTTAATAGGCTACAGGACCATGTTTAATTTAATGGTTGTGAATTTCCTACAGCCCTGAACAGAGGCATTGCGCTCAATAAAGCATCCTTTAAGTAGCTCATTCTGTGGCTCATTTTACTGATGGTCTTGACAAACACTCTGTGGAATACCACCTCTTCATTTAGTTTTCTGAAGCAGCTCTGGGCACACTTTCCTATCTGCTCTCACTATACTCTCTGGAGTAATTAACAAAACCAAAGGAATGTCAAAATATTGTGTGATAGCATGGATTTACCATTTCGTTGAAGATGTTGTTGTGGAAATGTAATACAAAAGTGGTGAAGTTTACCTTGCGAGGCAGCTGGATTCACAAGATCACGCAAGAATCCATCTTGTCAGGCTTCAAGTTATGCACTTGTGTCTGAACCACCAGTGGTTCAAACCAATCAGCATCCTATCAGGATTCTCACATGATCTCTCGAATCCAGCTGCCTCACAAGGTAAGACCATGACTGTATTATAAGAGCTGGATAGGGATCCTCCACTCAGCCAATTTTTCCCAGTGATCACTCACGGTATTGCAGCAAAAAATACCCCTGCAAACCTAGCTAGACACTTTTTTGGCATACGTGCCAGCCAAGCAATTCTTATTGGACTGAATGGGTGCCATTTTTCGGTCCGGCATCCAGCTCTTATAATACATCCATGGGTAAAACGGTGCTAGATGGTGATAGACAGATGGTTCATCCATTCACCTGCCAGGTATTTTTTTGAAAGTGCCTGCCCTTTCCCAAACAGTGTTCAAGGACAACTTCTCAGATGGTTCTGTGTAATAAACCATCTGGCCCATCAGGTTATGGTGAAGTAGCATTGCATAACATACTGTATATGAATACACAAGACATTGTTCACAGCACAACCCATTACTCCTCATTTGTTTTTTGCTTTTTCAGTGACAACCATGTAAAAAAGAGAGGATGTAAAAAATAAAATGGGCTGTCCCTAACTTAGCTGCAAAAATCTTTTAAGAAGAAGAGAAGAAGTAAGTTGTAATATGGTAGTAATACTGGGCCATGACTGGCTTCGAAACTAATTGTGATGTCACAAATCATGCTTGTAGGTACATGTCTTAAACTCTGATTTAAGGTGAGAAAAGAGAAAATTCCTTTGAGTAGATGAATGTAAAAACAGCCTCTTGGTGTCTATTTTGCACATACATCATTCTGCATAGTGGGGGGGCTTTAATAGTTGTATTAGCTTTATTTAAAAATACGATATCCAGCAGTTCATAAAGATCACTGCTCACCAAATAAAACTTGTTAGAGGTGCTGGAGCTAAGCTTAATGAATAACTATGTTAAAAGCATCCACAATTGTGCAATAGAAAAAGAACAGAAATGTTTCATATTTCCTGATGAATTTCAGCCAGCAACATTTTCCCAATGTGTGTATAGAGTGACTTGAAATAAAATCCTCAATATGCTCCTTTAAATCTGGAACACTAACCGTAGAAAATGTAATTCACTGCAGCATTTGTAGGCTTTTCAGTATTGAGATCACAGGGACTCCTGTGTGTTTCCAGCTCCTCAGTACAGTACAGGATGAAATAAAGCCTGTACAACACTGCCCCCAGGGGCTCAGTGTAACATAGCACTCCACCTCTGCCCTTCCCTCCTACGGCAGTTGTGTGAGTGGGTGGATGAAAACTACCAGACAGCTTGACCCAATTAACAACAATGACTGCCATCACTGGCATTTTTCCATAAGTGCTGTTCTGAGGGAACCTTTGAGAGTAAATATTTCTGGATTTCCCTGTGCTCTAAATATAAGTGGCACAGATGTAAACCACTAAAGTCTGGTCAAATCAAGATCATGCCCAGTGTTCGACCAGATCACCCCTCACACCTTCACCAGCCCACGCAAATGTCTAAGAATGAAGCTCAAATTTGTTTGTCATATGCCAAGTTGACTTATATGTAACAGAAACAAAGAAAAATGCCGCTGTAGGGCCCTGTGTGTGTTGTCTTATGTGTTTTGAGAAGGTCCCCTGTTAAGGTGGATTTGAGAAGAACAACAAGCGAAAGGTCCCTGTGGCAGTATTAGGTTTAACAAAGCTATTGGTCCTGATAATACTGACCTGAGTTGTGTTCCATATCACTGCAGTCGGTTACTGAGGATTTGGCCATCTGCTTGACTGTTGTGTCTGTTAACAGAGTGATGGCTTCAAAACAAGGTCAGGACTCAAGGTAAACATACAGTGCGTAGGATTGAATAAAGTGCAATCAAGGTATCATTGCATTTTGCAGCATAATCTGTCTTGTGATCGGTTCTGCAAGTTCAGTCCTGCAACATAAAATGAAAAGGATAAGATAGAGATCTAAATTGGTGTTATAAAAAGTGTTTTATGCAATGTGAGTACACTGTGACCTCCGCAAGGTGATCTTAACCCCACCAAACCCTACTGTAAAAAGAAAATCAATTATGTTCTTTAATATAAGCATTACAGGCAATACCAAGGGATAACCTGCACTATGTCCTTGCTCTCAGGGTATGAAAATGCTCAGTGAAATATCAACCAAACTTCAGTTTACTTCAACCACAAGGTGGCAGTCATTAGACTGTCTGAGTTCTATATATCTTTAGTTTGGCTGAATATCTTTGCATATAATTCAGTGAAATTATCACTCCGTTTGTGTTTGATGTATCAAAAAGACAGATTATGTCAGTCTGTCACTGAGTAAATCCTTGAGGTAAATTTCATCTTTAATTTATTTATAGTGTCACATCACTTAGAAAATGTGTATACAGTTTACACAGCAAACTAAAAACTTAAATAAATAAAATAAATGAAATAAAAGTGCGTAAAATGATAAAAATTAGATTAATTTGATCATGGGTGTCTGAAGCCAGAACTATTTAAAATTAGCAGCACCACTGACAATATATCAGACAATAAGCTGAGTTATAAACACCAAAGTCATGTCCTTAGTAACATTCCTGGAAATATGTATGAGTTTATATCGTATAATTACACACATTTACATGTGGAGAATTTAAAGGCTAATTTTGATTGTTTTTAACTGAATAAATTAAAAGACATTCAGTATTCTTCAACATAAACACATACCCGGCATTACAGAGAAAGCTTCGATTTTAAAATTTAGCCTATAATTTAGACAGATAATAATTACACAAAATATTAAAAATATATACATAAAATGGGAGATTTTGTGTGCGTGTGTGTGTGGCTTGGCAAAATATTTCTTTGGTTGGTGAGGCTCTGCTCAAGAAATGTGAACTAAAGACAGTATTTCTGACCGCAGTGGATTGTGGATTGCAGTGTCATTGGTAGCGTTTCTGCATCTAAACTTAATTTTGCTATATTCTTCATTACTGCAGCTAATTATCCGCTGTATATTTAAACTTACACCAGTTCTGCTCAAGCACTCTTAGCTCTCCTTCTTTTAGCAAGTTTCTCGCTAATCACAGTTGTTTACATGCCTTTCAGATCTGCTAGTCACTTTAGCTTAGCAGTTAGCGATGGTTTCCCTCCCTCTCTCTCTCTTGCTCTCCTGCTCTCTCTTGTTCGGTGTGTCTTGTTTAGCTATTCCCCTGGCTTCTTTAGTGATAATGGTACATGTAATATATGTAGTTTATTTACTGTGTCAGAGGCGAGGCTCAGCGAGTTAGAAGTGTGGCTCTTTACCATGGAAACCCAGTTGTTAGCTACATGTCATAGCTACCTGCCAACATTTTTACTCAAGTTGAATACAACTACAGTTGTTACTGTAAGTGCAACAAAACTGTTGCAAGTAAAAAGCCAATAAGTACTTTATCAAACCACCTGTTCAACCAGCGTAAACATGAGGAAAAGCGGTATTTTCAACTGCTTTGCCCGCAGTGTCCCATCCACCGCCAGCATGTTTGACACAAGTACAGCATGTTGGTTAAGCTAATAACACAAAAGCTTTCTGTATGTAGCCTAAATGCTTATCTGAGTTCACCACATATCTTGAAATTTGGCAAATTCTTTTAAGCTTAGCTGCTGGCTGAGACAAACCAGCCTCTCCTCTTGTTCATTAGCGGCTAACTGAGCAGAGCGGAAGAGAAGAGTCTATCTGCAGTCTTGCAGACCTACACGACACACCGCGAGTCCGCGAGGGTCTGCTACGGTCCGCTTGATGTAAATTTCGTCATCAGACGGTGTGCGCATAGGTGCAGACATGCAGACAGCCATGTACCTGCAATTTGTTGTGTCCGCGCAGACCTGTCCACACCAGTCCGCACGGCCACAATGCTGTCTCCCTGTAGACACCGATCTACTGTGCATGTGTGGAATGCGTCCTTGACCCCAGAAAGTAGTATAAACAGAACAACTACCTGTCAGTGGTGTCCGCAGCTGTCCATGTACGCATCCACTCAGGAGTATAAATGAAGCTTCAACCTAGCCAAGCGTGTGTCATGTAGGAAAGTAGATGTGTCAGGTAGAGCACTGCAACAGACCTACTTGGAGAAGAGGGCTTGAGCAAGCAGTGACCAGTGACACACGTCAGGCAGGGCCATTTGCACATGCATCACCTCTGCCTCTGGGTTGGGTTGCCAGGTACCATGACACATATCCTACACAGAAACGGAGAAACACCCATTTGATTTGTACCACTGTGAAATCGGGAGATTAAAGGGGGGAAATACCAGTCGGGAGCACAGCTGAGAAAGGGTTAAAAATAGGTGTTGGCAGGTAGGTTAGCCAACCCCCAGTAGCTGGTGCAGGTGTCAATCAAAACGTGATCTGCCACGCCTACACAGAGAAATGGTCTGGAACAGCAAAATGAGCTGCTTTTTGAACTAGGTTTTCTAATAGTTATGAACGTTTATTTTCCCTCAGATTTTTATGGATGCTTAATGAGACATTCAACTTTGATATCATATATGCATTTTCACTATTTCAAGCCAATTTTCCAGAGGCTTTAAGTCTGAGCAGGAAAGTTATCGGGAGATTTCAGCAGAGTTTTCTAGATGACTGTGAACGGGACTGTCCCACCCAGAGTGCAGAAAGTGTGTGTGGGTTTGTGTTTGTGTGTGTGTGTGTGTGTGTGTGTGTGAGGGTGGTGGGGGGCGGGTGGTGCGATCAAGGCGCGTCCACATCCTGACATAAGATCCAATATCGTCAGACTGAAAGAGGAAAAGAGGGAGAGAGGACTCCTGCTGTCATCTCATATCGGCTCAGTCAGTGTTGTGGACTCGCAGCTTTCATGGCGTTGCTTGAGTGTTTCTACAGCGCGCTGCTCGGCATGTGTGACTTCTGGATTCGCCTCTGTGAGTAAAAAAAAAAGCCGCTGTTGTGTTCCTCTGTTGTGTGAAGAGTGAGGCATGATGACCGATGGTAGCGAGCTGCATCAAGCGAGACGGAGCAGGAAGTCGGCTGGTTGTAGCCTTCAAATTAAAAGTCACATTTGTCGGTGACGGGGGCAACAAGTAAAAAGATGCCAAAATAAAATTGCAGAAGACACAATGCAGAGCAAATTATAGTTGTTACACCTTTTATTAACTTCGGATTAGAATATCTAAAAGCTCACAATACCGCCTACAATGGAAATTAAGTACCCGCGCGTCACTGACTTTTACTTTGAAAATACCAATCGGAAGTTGTGTTTTTATTTTAATTAGCTTGACGCTGAAATTATCAGCGCCCATCCCTGTGTTTCTGCTTATTCATGCCTCAAGTGAAAATGGACGATACCGCTTAAGTTCATAATATTAAATGAGACCATAAAAAATTAACAACTCAAATGAAAGTAAATGAAATATGTTATAATCAATGGATGACACATAGAATAGACTACATATATTGATTGTGATACATAGTACCAGTCAACAGTTTGGACACACCTTCCCATTCACTTGAATGAGAAAGTCTGTCCAAACATTTGACTGGCATTTTGTCTGAACTAATAATAAACTGCTTTGAATGGTAAATAGCAAATGGGCTGCATTTATATAGCGCCTTTCTGGTTTTCCGACCACTCAAAGTAATACTTATCAGAATTAAAAACTTGATTAAAAAACATTAGATGAAGTTACTAAAATTGAAATACAACAGAATTTTTCAGTACTTTTCCCTCTATAGAGTCATACAAGGTCTCTCGCTGACCCTCAACACTTCTATCAAATAAAGTTTTTGTCATCTCTCAGCCCCTCTGCGACTTGTTTTCCCTCCAAACTGGACACCATGTGGGAATACTGGGATTAACTTACATGCTCTTTGCTTTCGCCCTCCACTCATGGTAGCCGGGAAATGTTGAACACCTTCCAGCTCTCGGGCTATTTTGGTGTCATATCTCTGATGGGAGGGGCGACAGGTGTGGCCTGCATCACACAGCACAGCGCCTGGCACAGCATCACAACATAGCCTCTGCAGGATCCGGTTATTTAGGTCAGACTCAGGGCCTCTCTGGAATTGGAGTTCACAGGGGTTCATCTTAGACTTCTGTGCTCGTTAAAGTGAGCAACCAGAGGGCAGGGGAGCAAGATGCTGAGCCCCCCCCCCCCCCCCAGGCCTTATGGGAAAAGGGCTCACTGCCACTTACCAGTTCGAGGCCTGCTAGGGTAGATGGAGGGCCTCTAACGTCCTACTGTGTGACAGACGAGCAGTCTGTGGCCCCGCGTCCCTAACCGACCATCTGTGTGTGAGTGAGTCATGCACACACTTCAGCTCATGCTCGCCACTGATGCCAGCTATGCTGCCAGCCTGCTCACCTACCAGCTTTCCTCTTTCTATTTTCAGACGAGCCCTGACAGCCTCCTGTGCTCAACATGCCACAGACACGCGCACATGCAGTACACACACACATCTCTGGTGATGCAACTAGACTATAGTCATGCGAGACTATATGAGTATCATGTATGGTAAATTACGGAAGTCACCTAGAATATGAGCCGGAGAGGGCTCAGCTGTTGACACTTACATCCAGGAAAGCGCTTATAGTCACAGTGACACTTAATTATCAAATCATAAGTGAAAATATTGCAAGTTTAAGGGTGAGTTAGTAGAAAATAATATATTTTTAACTAATATTTAGCATAATATTTGAATTGTTTTGCCAGTAAAATTGTTTACACTCTGTTCACAATAAATTTCTTTATTGTTTTTATAATTCATGTTTTTGTTTCTTAGTTCATATTATTTCTGTGCGCTCATATTGTATTTTCCAGTTGAATCCCATTACTGTCTTTGCTCTTCCTACTTTACCCTGAGGGCTCCTTAGTTTCCCTCAGTTTCATTCACAAATTGTTCCAATCCATCAGTAGTGGCTCAAAATTCAACTTGAGATATGTTTTCTCAGAAGCATACAGTAGTTACACAAGCATATTTTTGAAGTGCCTGCTGTTTAAATGTATAGGCATTTAAATTGATAGTGCAGTAAAAAAGTTTAAAGAATGATTATTCTCAGGAGGCATGGTCAATTTAAAGAGCAGAATCCTTGCTCAGCACAAACAGGAACAAGCTTAGTAAAGTTTTACCATCTGGCTCAACATTCTTACCTGCATCTGTAGTTAATGGTTGAGAAATTGCCCAGAATCCCCAGATATATTTGTGGTTTAACTCTGGACAGACAACTGATGCGAGTTTGAAGATATAGATCCATATTTTGAGAAGTACGCTTGTACTTTTTTTTTCTTTTTTTTTTCTTTTTTTTTTGCACAGTTAGATGAGAAGATTGATACCAGTCTCAGGTCTACAGCTTGTCAGGGGGTTATGTGTGGGACTATTTCTTGGCCAGGCTTACTGTGGTATACTTCAATATAAACATTTAACATTTGACTTAATGTTTGCCTGAGTACAGACTGCATTAAAACTACTTATTGCTATTATTTTGTCCCATCAGAGTGTACAGGGCCAACTATTGTGTCACATTTATAACGGTTATAGAGAGCTGTTTTCTGAGGCAGACAGAGAAACAAAACAGCTTCCTGACTAAAACGTGTTAATCAAGTTATGTTGCAAGTGCTCTGGTGTGTACTCGGTTGAATGCATGTTCTTATGCAGTAGGCGATAAGGTATGTTTGGGAAGGCTTAGATGGATGTTTTAAGTAAATGTGATAATGTTGTAGATTATTTATAAGTTTATGTGTATGTGGTTTGGTGCATTGGATAGCACATTGTAACATATATCCAGTTGCCCCAGGTTTGTTGTACCTCTGTGTGACTAACAGAGCCAGTCATCTCTCTCAGTTCAGTGACTTTATTGGAGTCAGTATTACCAAGACACATTCCCAAGTGTCTCTCCCCCTCCCTCTCTCTCAATCATATACTGTCAATGATCTAGTCATGTTTTCCAAGCAACACTCACTTCTACCAGTTGCTAAGACTTCAGCTGCCCCCCCTTCTACTTTTCATGCTGTCTTTTAAAAAGCAACTATCATGTTAAAGCTCAGCGGATGAAACACTTGCCAAGGAAAGGAAGGACACCAGTGAGGGTATGAGGAGTCCACATATAACTTTGGATAGAGATATGATGACGGGCAACTTATAAACACCACAGGCAGATAAACAAAAACAAAACAACATAAGAAAGATGAGGGTCTGGGGTGAAATAGCAACAATGGGTCTCATGCAAGAACCGCTCGTAAGAATAGATTCATTCTTAAGATGCATGTATGAGTGATTTGAGAACATTTGTGGCGTTCATCAATTTGCTCTTTAGAAAGACGCTTTTTAGCATTTAATTTTATGTCAAAGCATTTCCTCTTTATTTCTGTCACAGTACAGCGCTGCACTGATGACATGTCGTTAGCAACTGGATTCATATTGTCTAATTGTTTCTGACACCCCTAAATTTGTTATGTTTTTGTCTACTGGTTTCTGAAAGCAGGACTTGAAGCCGCACAGTGTTTTTACTCTTTTATGTGAATGAAACTTTCCCACAAATGTAGCAAAACATGGAGCCTTATATGGCAATTTTAGGGGCATTGATTATGCTAATGATCACAGCTCACAAACGGGCATCTACTTATGAACAGGTGACGTTCATCAGGCTGAAATGAATGATTTACGACAAGTTCAGGCAATTAAGAGAGTTTGTTGAATCCAACTTGGAACACTTGTAGTAGCAAACCTCACGGAGAAAAGTAAGAGAGTTTTAGTCAAAAAATACAAAAACATTCTCGCATTTTCTTGCAGTACTTGGCTAAAAATTAACTAAAGTTGACTATAAGTAAAAATCTGCTTATTGACAATGTTCACCAGCCCTCTTCCATTCACATTTCTTTCAGTTAGTGTAGTTTTAGTTCCACAGTCCCAACAGACCAAGATATCTTTGGATCTGATGACATTCACTGAATGTAATGTAATGTCTCACTGACTCACTAACTCCTTCCCTTTCACTTTCCCTCTTTCATCAGCTCCCTAATTCTTCCCTGCTGTTAATTCCAGATTTGTAGTAATCCACCTAAAAAAAAAAAAAAAGCAGAAAAGACAGAAGAACAAAGATAGAGGTCAGGTGAAAATATGGTTGTTAATTAAAGCTGTTAAGTGCAAATCCATGAAGAGCTGTACTTACTAAACCACTTTATTGTTTCCTTTCTTCTGAAAGCTTTTTAACTTCTGGAACCTTAATGAAGCAGTGTGTCTTGAATTTAAAAAAAATCTTACTTGGAAAAAAAAATGTCATTCATCTAATGTAGTAACTTAATCATGATTTAATATAAGTAAATGTAACAGCTGTGAGTAGGCATCAGCAAAACAAAATGACGAGATCACTTGCTTTTTACCTTAAATAGCCTGACCAGTTAAATTTAGGTATGACCCCAAAAATGATGTCACTTGTCACATGTAATTTAGAGAGAAAAAAAGTTACAGATTAAATTTAGAAATTTAAATTAAAGAATATTCTCAGCATGTGTCACATGATTACACCTGCCTTTAACATGAGAAGTGATATACCTTTGTTTTCATACTATATACGATACCATGAAAAGTTAATTTGAGGAGAAAAATTGCCCTTTTCTCTGAAATACTTGAATTATAATAAATGATTGTTTTCGATTTTTCGATTCTAGCTTGTCACCACTAGAGGGAGTCGCAGCCCTTCTTTTGCAATAAATCAAGGCTACCCTCTGATGTTTCACCATAGCACTAGGTCTCCGTATATGGGGCAACTCACAAGTTTTATCTTGTAGGAGCTGTCAAACATTATTCTAGGCACATTTTGTGTCTTATCAACAATTCCAGTGTGTCTGCGTGTGTGTGGAAAGACTGAGATAGAGGAAAGGAGAGAGGAAATGAGTGATCAGCGTGTGAGATACCCTTGAGTCATGACTGACATTCATGCTTTGCTTGATGTATATGTGCCTGAGAGACATAGAGATCAAACAATGTTCACTGAGGATGTTGCGCAGGAATGCAGCTTTGAGATCCATCAATCCCTCCTGCCATGTCTGTTCCTCAGTCACACATACACACAAACACATGCACACACTCACGTAGTGTTCTCTATTTCCTGCTCTGGCGTTAATTACAGGGACAGATAAAGCCCTGCCTTAGCAACGTATGCCTCTGCATGTGAAATACACCTGTGTGTCAGTGGATCAAAGCTGCCATCCTCTAAGGTGGAATTATTATTCAAAGAGGGGATGTAAATTAAACAGTACTCTGGTGTCATCTGTTTCTCTGTTTCTCTCCCTTGCTCTCTTTCACACAAACACACACACACACACACACCTGCATAATGCTGTCATTCCACATGCTTTGATGGTGCAAGTAGGTGTGTTTGACAGGAAACAAGGGCTGGGTCGAGGCATGTGGTGAAACACTAGAACACGCACCACATACATATTGAATAAAAAAGGAAAAAGACACCGTTCACAGTTGTTGGCAGCCGTACCTCCATCGAGCTTTTGAGCATGTGGGTGTGTGCACGCGCACATGTGACTGTAAATGCACACGGTGTCAAAATGTCTGTGTGTGGCTTCTCCGTTTGCAGCTGCGGGATCAAGCCAAAACTGGGAGCTCGATGTGGGTAAACTGTGATTTGGCTATCTCTCTTCCTGGGGGAGATAAATCCTAGCCATGCTGGTGTGTCAGCCACTCAGTAATTACTTCATCCTGTCACGACTGTCTGAGAATGCAAGCCAGTGGGAACTTGCACTGTCGCTCTTTCATTGACACAAGGGAAAAACAGCCAGAATCTCCTTTATACGGCTCAGTGAGAGCTTAAGGAGCATTAGTCATCAGATGAAAAGATCCGGTGGAATTGAATTTAGCTCAAAAGTTTTACATCTGTGAATTTACTACCTGTTATACCGGCTAGTAAACTTGTCATTGATGTGTTTAACCTTCTGTCTTCCTGTTGGTTTTAATAATCTCATTCCAGTCCGTCTGATGTCAACTAAGTCTTAAGTGAATCATGTTTTTGTGATCCAGATGTAAGCAACCCCAGGAACCCTTGACTTGCAATATCAAATCTTTCACTAGATGTCATCATAGCCTCAGTTGCTTTGAAGCATGTCCCTGGTCTAATCTGTGTAATCTGGTCCAACCTGTGAGTGTTGAATATGGCACAAATAATGCGTTACATGACGCTCTTATGCAATGTGATCGGAAGTAACCTGTGCGGATGATTTGCACCTGTAGGCACTTGCTGAATATTTTTGCAGAATTGCTATATCCTAGTATCAATCATATGTAATTGTTGTATATTTCCATTACCTGAATAGACAGTGATTTTTCTGCCTGCACATGCTTTAAAGAGGAATAAAAGTCAATAGAATAAATCTGCAGGACTTAAAGCTTTGGTTAGTGGTTGCTAGGTGTTTATATTTACTTACGACTTAATTGGTCCCAGCTTGTTATGGCCTGGAATGCTTTGATTATAGCCATTTAGGGAGGAAGAGTGGCGTTTGGATATCTTTTGACACAGGAAGCGCAAGCAACAGAATGTCATTCATTGATCTCCTCCTGCTCCTGGTTTGAGGAAAAAAAAAAGAGGGGAAAAAAGGGGAAAAATGAGGGGACGCAGGGAGGAGCTGACAGGGCTACGGCGAACACAAAGAATGGCTGCGGCAGTGCACCCCTGCTGTCCCCACTCTGCGGAAAGAACACACACACCAGTTTCCTGCTAAAAAAAAAATGAAGGAATCAGTTTATTTTGAGGATTACTTTCCCAAATGTCAAGATATAAACAATCAGGTGGACAGGGCCAGCTCTGTCAGGTAGGGGCTCTCCCAGTTCTCCCCCTTTTTTGTTTTTTTTGTTTTTTTTTGCTCTTCCTGTCTGTGTTTTGGCATCAGAAAGAGCAAAGGAAAAGCAAAGCCCCGAAAGGATTTCCTCAGTGTTGACTGTGGATGATCCTCATGGCTCCTGCATGCTAAAGCTGGGCAGGGCAGGGCCCGCAAACTCAAAGCCCTGGGGGAATGAAAAACATTAGAGGGGTTAGGATATAGTCTTAAATCTCCTCCGAGGGGTTTGTTTTTGAAAAAGATATGTTAAGATGAACATGCTTCTTGCTCTATTTTCTTGACGGAGTATTGAATGTTTTTAGACTTGACTTGACAGCTAAATTGTGCGGTCGAGAGTTCATCTTGCTTTCACTGTTCTGGAGGGGAGGAAGTACGTTGGAGTAACTCTTGCCGGAGCTGAGGAATGGTGCATGGCTGTAAGTGGGTGGTTTGGGCTGTGCAGTGTGGGAGGCCAGGCCCCAGTGCAAATTAAAGACTTCTCTGTGAAAGTCCCAGACTCAGCTACAGTAATATATGTGTGTGTGTGTGTGTGTCTAAGTGAGTGAGCCTGTGTGCAAGCGTCCGGCGGGGAAGAGACCCAGCCCTCCCTCTTTTTTTTTTTTTTTTTTTTTTCTTTTTTTTTTTTTAAACCAGTCATTAAAAATAAGCCACAACTCACCCCCGGTACACACTGAGAGACAGCGAGAGGGAGAGAAAGAATGCATCTCCTCTTTCTCCTCCCTTTCTTTGAGCTTTGCTGCTTCACTAACCAAGTAAAACAGGGAGGAAAAGGGGAGGAGGGGGAGGCTGTGTTCAAGGGGACTGATTCCACTCAGAGGTTTTTAAGACGCACACTCAGACCCCCCTCCCCCGTGTAAAGAGTAGCAGGAGTTTTTTTTTTTTTTCTGTCCAGGAGGGGAGAGAGAGAGAAAGAGATGAATGGGGAAAGGAATGCAGGAGACAAACGAGTGCTCTCGGCAGGAGAGTGGGAATGTTGGAGAGACCATTGTTCCTCCCCCACAAGATTCTGCGGGGAATGGATGTAAACACACAGGAAGAGAGGGAAGAGGGGTGTGAAAAATCACACCTGAGAGACACATACAGCTCTGTAGCATCTACTCTGATGTTCATATTAACCCTCATACACGCTGTCTGCATTGCACGCTACTACAGATGCACGTACATACAGCCCAGTGCCTATAGCTACCGTCTCATCTTTCGCTCCACCCCTTCAACAGGATGTATAGGGTCAGAGGGTCAGGACTGGAAACCACAAAAGACAGTGTGCGTCAGTGTAGCCTGGTTCTTGTTCCAAATCCCCCCTTAGCCCCTCGTGTACCTCCTACCTTTCTGTCTCCCCCTCTTTCTTCTCTCATTTTCCTCTTTCTCTCTCTCTCAACTTTCCATCTCCTTTTCTCCGTCCTCCCCCGCCTGCCCCGTTCGCCTCTCCTATAGGAGACACAGAGGGCCTGACGTTTGGTTTTGGGCCCAGATGGCTTTAGCATGCCTCTGGCAGTGGATTAAGCCGCCAGTGTCTCCTTTCCCCTCCATGTGCAAGTGGTCAGGACAAAGAAAGTCAAACAGGGGAAAGGGGGAAGGAATGCGAGGAAAAAAAACCCCAGGACTGTGAAACAACACACGATGCTGATGTTTCACGGCATTCCAGAAAGAGTAAACGCTTGTAAAAAAAAAAAAACAAAAAACTGCCAGCCAGTGTTCCTGTTACTTTTCATGCCCAGTCGTTTTATGAATTAAGTTATGACTTTTTGCCTTTCGGAGTTAATCACCAGAGTGCTTGCAGCATGCAAACTGAGCCTTTTTTTTTTCTAAGGAGAAAGAAGAAGTGAACTTTTGACCACATTCTGCTGCATTTATATGTAAATAGCAGCTGCAGCAAGCAGTGATCCCTCATGTAATGACATGACATCGGCATTGTGTTTCAGCCCTCTCAGTTAGGCTGATTCTTGTGTGTGTGTGTGTGTGTGTGTCTGTGTGTCTGTGTGTCAGTCTTTTGTCTTTTGTCTGTCTGACTGTGTGTTTGCTATTTTGTCCTAGCACCCATTACTCCCCAGACTTGTGGTCATGTTTTCCTGTACTCGGCTATAACTCCAGAGACTTTTAGTTCTTGTGGACAGTCTGTCATGTTTTATCAGGGAGCTTGGAGACAGTGTGGTGGCAACATTGCTGTGTTGTTGTGGGTATTTTTAGTTTAGCAGACACTGGCCTAAGTGGCCTGTATTATCCACTTAGCAATACTAAATGCCACCATCAAGACTCTGTCCACTCTTCCTCTTTCACTCTGTGTTTACCATTGTGCACTTGATTTTAACAAGTTACATATTTTTAGATCTACGTGTGCCTGGTCACTGCTCAGTCACAAATCCAGTTCTATTTAATGACTAACTGATTTCCTTCAGCTACCTGATTCTGCTAGGACTTGTTACAGCTGCCATGCTGTCATTTCCAGCACATGCGATGTGTCACTCCATACAGTGAGCCAGTCTACTCTTAAAGTTTCAGTCAGTCTGTGAGCAATGCTGTGGGAAATGAGTGCAGTGAAAGCATGCGTGAGATGTGTGGGCGTGTTAGCTTTAGCGTTAGAGCTAATGCTCAGGTTTATGCCCCACAAAGCAGCTGGAATGTACAGGAACTGAAGGAAATGGCACGGCAAACTTATCCTCTGCCCTATCCCCCCTTCCTCTCCTCCTTTTTCTCACTTCTATTATTCTTTCTTTATCTCTCCTCCACTCTTCTCCTTCTTTCCCTTATGGTGAGTGACTATGCTCTCTTTCAATCCCCTGCAGGCAGGTCTTTTGGGCAGAAACAAAAGACTGATGTGTCTCTTCATGTGGTTGTGGACTAGTCAGGGTAAAGCCCTTGCCAAGGAGCTGTGGAGAACAATAGAAATTGCCTGGAGCCGTCACAGGGCAGGTCTAATGAGAAAACCCCCTTCATGTAAGAAAAACCTCCATGAGATTAGCCCACACGGTTCAGTACTGTACAGGGTGGAACTTTTAGAATTACATATTTATACCAAAGCCCGTATGATTATACCTGACAACCTGGCAACAAATGTCATCTAACTGGTATTTACAGTGTTGATGTTAACAGTTACACAGTTGTTAGAGTAAATGTTAGTTATTTGAGGATTTTAGGTAGATATAAAACAATCAGCTGCATATTTCGGGAGTGATGTTACTTTTTTCCCTACATGTTTATTTCTAAAATATTGTTTCAACTGATAAGTACACTAAGCATGGCTCTTCAAAATGTAAACAAATTATATGGCTTAATTAAAGGTAAATGATGACACTGGATAGAACTTGACGTGATAATGTTTTGAATGTGAAGTGTTTCTACACAAAACTTTGGATTTTTTAGTTTTCTGCCCCATTGGTTTTTAAACTCTCAGCATGTCTCTCCCTGCCTGTCACTGATTGACAGGGCGAAGAGAGCGTCAGGCTATAAAAAAGGAATGCAGGTAACTAGGCTCTCTATTTGAACTTGGAACAACAGGAAAGTGGGTTAAGTGAAGTGAATCTATTGCCTAACAGGGAGCAGCTGCCTGCCAGATTTAGCAGTGGCTGGCAGTTGTAAACACACTCTTATCTAGTGTTTCAGGAGACATAAGCCTGCAAGAGCAGTTACCCGCTGTTGACACGGGTTTCTGTCAAAAGGGGGCTCACTGAGCACACTGCTTTGGTGATAGCACTGTTGGTCTGAGCACACCAGAGGCACATTTAACAAATGTTTTGTGCTGATATGCGTGCTTAGGTTTAAATCAAGAAAAAAGAACGATTGATTTACAGTAGATTAAAGCAGTTAGAGCAGGATGTTTACAACACTGGTACCATTTGCACTGAAAATTCCCTGACCGACAAGCACTCACACATGCTAAATATACTCCTCTAAAAGCCACTCGCAGACTGCCACCTTCCCCTCATACATACACAGTGAACTATTGTGTCTGAGAGAGTTCAGGCATCTGGAGAGCAGAAACCCTCTCTGGTGACCTCTGACCTCTTGTGGCTGAGAGACTGACATGAGGGCCTCTGGGAGACTTTCGGGTGACTCAGAGGACTGTCAGAGGCCTTTTAAAGGACTATTGTATGTGTTTTGTGCAGAGTTTGTTGTGTCTCTACAGTGGTTGCTGATTAGCTGTGATAAGTGATGAGTAGCAAACCTGTCACCTTAGGTTATTTTAGCATATTAAAACATTTGAAACTCAAGCTTTTTGGAATTCTTTTGCTTACAGTAACTTTTAGTAGCTTATTGGTGGCCATGTTGAGTCATTTAAGTTGTGTCTTGTATTGATGCATTGTTGTTCACAACAGCGGTGTAATGTCACACGGTGTGAACCGTTTAGGTTATTGTCATCTCATGACAGTGTCCCAAAAACCAGGTGACAAGCCTTGTTGACAGGGATCCAAGACAAACTGGTTGGTAGAGTTCAGCATTCACCTGCACAAAGCCAATGCTTCAGGGCTAGACACATTATTAAATAACCATTTGCAACACAGTGGCATTTGATTGCTCTCTCTATTTTCATATCCTGGTGCTTATTTGAGTTTTAAGTTACGTTAGCTGTGATCCATTATTCCTGCTGTGTTTGCTTGTTGGCTGGTGTTTTAGGTGAGTATCACTGCAGCTGCAGTGTACCCTGTCAAGGTAAACAAATGGCCAACAGAAGCTCCCCTCTGCTTGCTGCTGGTAAAACGCCAAGCCTCCCGGCAAACTTCATGTTGCTATGTGTCGCCATGGTGACGCTATCACAAAGGACTCCAGCTGGTTCTCTATGCGTGTGTGTGTGACAGAGAGAGAGAGAGAGAGAGAGAGAAAGACGGACAAATGGACAGGGAGCGAGCAGACGGAGCTAGGCAGTAACTCTGATTTACCCTCATCCCTCCTCCTCCCTCAGTCTTGTTCAGTTCTTCTTCTCTGTTCACTATTCTCTGCCCTCTCCCCTCTGGCAGACCCTCATCCCCAAACACAGTGCAGCTGGGCTCAGCTGTCAATGTTCCCCCATACCACCCGCCCCCTTTCCTGGTCTTTGTATTTGTTTGGATGGTGGTGGATTTGCCCTTGGCCCCCGCGTGGGGGAGCCCGTTCCTGTTAGCTAGCCTCTTAAACCAAACCGTCTGCTCTTTGAAGTGGCCTATCACACAGATACACAGATTGGAGATTACAAGGCAGCTGCCTGCCTTCAATCTGTCCAGTAACATGAACATGGTGATTAAATAAAGGAAACAACATACACCTCTGCAGACACACAAATGAGACACAGTGATCAGCAGAGCCAAAAAAGGGGTGGCTAGCAAGTCTGTTTTTGTTCCAAAGGCTGGGGAAATGAATGGAGACCTTGCTTTGTCTCAGGGGAGGGAAGAGGGCTTTCTTTGATATTATCAAGCCCAGAGCTGGGGGGAGCGCTCTGCCAAGAAGAACTGCTATTCACACCAACTTGTCGGCATGGGACTTTTGAAGCATTTGTCAAAAGAGGGATTTGGCAAAGAGCCACTAGAGTTTTGTCATTCACAAACTCTTCTTTGGGATGACAATACTCGCAGCAGGCTGCACCTACGTCTGTGAGGGACGAGAGATGAAATTCCACAACCACATTTCCATTAAGTGAGGAAACTTGGGAATGGTACCTCTCTTATTGTGTGATCAAAGCTCCATTAACTTGATATTATGAAGTGACAGAGAGACTTTTTTTTGTGCTTGTCAGTGTTTGTCTGTGATTGGTGAAGAGTTTTCCACATTCCTTCTTAAGTGTCTGATGGAATCCTGAGTCACATTCCTACTTCACTCTGTCCTTGACTGTCTGTGTGTGTGTGGGAGGTCCAGGGCAATGTAACTGTCTACTGCTTTTATGGCTGCAAGAGGATCAAACTGTTTTCTTATCAATTCTGTGGAAAATGGGAACTTCTGTCTTATCAAGACCATTGCTTTGATCAGCTACCTCCCCCTCACTGTTGTCAGACAAACACAAATTAGAAGCTTTATGTATTTATTTTTTTGGAATTAAAGGTTAAAATTTTTGATGACACATCTTTGCACAGGCTTAAAGTGGCTGTCATGGGTTGGGTCATTGTTGACATCAGCCTCTGATGGATGGAAAGCATATCAGTGGCAGGAAGTCTGTGGTCTCCATTGATGTGGAGAGGTTGAAACGTTAAGCTGGGTTGTGTCAATGTTACTTGTGTGCCTCCGTGCCCATGTGCATGTCTGCAGGCCTGCGTGCGCGTACACGTGTGCGTGGGCATGTTCCAACTCTTGAGTGTGTTTACTTAACCTGTCTCGGCATTCAAAACCCCCTGTCATTCTCCAGCGCGTCTGGCTCCTCGTAGTGACAGCTAGGTGGGACACGGCGCGTCGTCTCCTGTTTCATACAGTGCTTTATTGAGCGGATGAAAACCCTCTGTTCTTTAACACTTCTCTGGGCCTGAGTGGAGCACACACACACACACATATACATAAAGTCATCCAACATGCACAGACTCTCTCTCTCACACACACAAGTGTGACTTTTAGATGACTTCAGGGGATAGAAGCTCTGAAAGGGGCTGACATTCTATCCTTTGAACCTCCACGGCTGATAGGGGCAGGACCCCGTCCTCTCCCTCTGTGTGAGTGCATGTGTGTGTTCAATGTGCGTTTTTTTTTGTTTTTTTTTGTTCTCTTGTGGGTCTGTACTTGTTGACCTTTCCAAAGATTAGCCCAGGATGTCGATCATATTCCCCAGACATCTGTGAAAAGTCGAAACAGTGGTGCATAACGTGGCATGCTCAGACGATTCTGCCTGAAATGGCTTTGGCAGTAGTTCCTACATATGCAGTATCTCTCCAGAAGAAATATATATGACATTTAGCCGTACAAGTACATACAGTTAGTCATTTTCTTTTGTCTTTCTTGTGGTTTGTTACGCCACCATCAAAGACTCTTTTTAGCAACTGTGATCTCATCTCAACACGGCATTCATCCCATCCGAGGACTTTCCAGCTTGTCAAAACCTTACTTAAATCTCGTCTGGGATCATCCAATCACATCTAGCGAGACAGGAGGGAGGTGGGAGGGTGGTTGGAGGGCGGTGGATGACTCCGACAAACCAAGTAGATGAAGTCAGCCCTCTGTTCAACTCCAATACGTTAAGGCCTCTCCAGAGCTGTCAGTGAGATGACAAGACACAAAGCAAACAACATCAGGCCGTAATAGTTTTAGACATGGCTGCTCGTGCTGGGTGTGGTTGGCAACAGTTGTCTGCCGCACACAGAGCAGTGATCTCGCCACAGTAGGATGTTTGTCTTTTGTAGGGATTAAAGGGATCCAGGAAACCTGCTGTCCTAGTTTTGCTGCAGAGCGGAGACAGCGACCTAGTTTTGATGATAGCACCAGGCCAGGAAGGAGATTCCAAGGCATAATGTAGTTAGGAGGTGGCTGTTTTGTCTTTTTTTAGACAGGCTGCTTTTTGTCTGCTGGCATGTTTCTATACAGGCTTCTGACTAATAGTGTGTGTGAGAGGCTCCATTGTCCTGTAGCTGTAACCTGAGCGGGTGAGACAGACAGACAGAGAGAGAGCTGAGCAGCGCTATGATGCTTTTTAATATCTATTTGCTCGGATTTAATACAAAGCCATGAGAGTGCACTAAGCTCTCTCGCTGTCCTCTACAACATCATTTAAATTATGCGTGTAAACAACATGCAGGCACACAAGCACGCAGAGCTATATTTGGCACTATCAAATTGTTCTGGATGTGTACAGTAAGTGCGTAGAGGGCTTAACCATCTAGATCAGTGGGTCAAGTGGCTGACATACTAATCCTATTACCAGACGAGGCTCTGATTTGTTAAAGTTGGCCCTAATCTACTGTCCATTTTGACTCCAACATGGGGACCTAAGACCTCTGGGTAAACTGTCAGGGTGTCAGCTGTCACCAAAGCCATTTTACTCTCAGGCAGTGGATTAGTTTATCTTCCATATTTTTCCTATTATTTATGTTTTTAATTACGATATTTTTATCCACATTCTTCATCATCTTGTTTTGTGGGTTGCATAATATCCATATCTGTATTTTCATACTTTAACTCTCTTTAACATACTCACAAATGTTTACTTATAATTTTCTACTATTTACATAGTAGTGTTGTGATTGTGACTGTTTTTTACTTAGTATGTTATTTATATACAGATTTTCTTTGTTGTATTGTCATTATTTGCTGTTGTATTAACCCAATTTGCCAATAAGGAGCATTAAAGAGGTTTTCCAGTGATTTAGTATTGCACTTCCATAAAGTTTAGGGCCTTCTCAATGCCCACTTCTTTTAAACTGCAGCTTTAAGTCTGTGGTGCCCCAGTAGCCGAATTGTTACTCCACATGCCACATATCTGCAACATCCCTGGCAAGGGACATTTGTTGCATGTCATGGCTGTCTCTGTCTCTCCCCCCCTTGTTTCCTAAATCATCTTAAAAAAAAAAAAAAAAAAAAAAAGATGCCTTAAGCCCATGCCGAGATAACCCTGATGACATCACTATGACATCATCCCTCCCTCTAGAGCCATAGGAAAAATTATACTAATTGTTTTCAAAGGCTGAGTAGTATCCTTCCATTGTGTGACCATTTGCTACCTGTCTTTCCCTGTTTACTCACTGCAGTGTCATCATGCATCACCACTTACAAGAAGACTCCTCCACCGGTCCCACCACGGACCACTCCATCCAAACCTTTCATATCCATCACGGCACAGAGCAGCACCGAGTCCGCCCAGGACGCTTACATGGATGGGGGCTCCGGCCAGCGGACTGGCATCAGCTCCCAGCCAGGCCTGTCCAACTCCACGGAGAGCATCGACAGCATGAAAGCCCTGACAGCAGCCATAGAGGCAGCTAACGCTCAGGTGCACGGCCCAGCCAGTCAGCACGTCACCAACAGCACCATCACCATCACTGCCACTGCCACCACCTCCGCCGTCGCGCACGTCGCCGCCGACAGCAAAGCGCAGAGGGAAGCGCTCCGCAAGTGCCTCTCCATAGGGATCCAGGTTTGTGAATGAGTCCTCCTGTTAAAAGTTGTAAAACGAAACTTTGACATGCAGTTTGAAAGTTTCTCCCCTCCTCTTAGGTGGATCCAGAGGAAGGAGGGCCGACGGAGGAGCAGTCTAAATTCCAGTCGATAGGAATTCAGGTGGAGGATGAGCGATGGTGAGTAGAGAGACAAAGAGAGAAAGAGCAAGAGGTTGTAGAAGTGAAACTGGATAAGTCTAATGGGAGGCATGTGAGGGAGATAGAATGAACAGGAAGAGGACTTATGGAGACAGAGAGAGGTTTGTAGTGTTCAGTACAAGCTTTCGCCCCCCTGCACTGGCTTCCCCGCAGCAGCTGTCCCCATTTCAGGGGAGGTTGGCGTCAGAGCCCCCTCAGCCAGGGGCCCGAAGTGACAGCTGGGCCAGAGGATGTGGTGCAGGGAGCTGGGAAGGTGGAGGGGGTGAGTTGACAGCCATCTGTTGCTCCAGTCATTGTGATTCAGGCTACTTTGAGGCTGTGTGTTTGTGCATGTGTGGGAGGAATAGAGAGAGAGAGAAAGGGAGGGAAGGGGAGGGAGTTTATTGAGTTTGTTTAGTTCTGCGTGGACTGAGAGACTGCTGTGCTGTCAGATACAGCCTCTCAGTCTGCAACATGTTCCCAGTTTGAGGAGAAGCAGCCTAGTGTGCCTGCTGTTTCATTAGCTCACAGACTCACCAGGCTTATCAAGGCCTCTGGTGGGACACGCAGGCATTTATGGCTGCTTTGTCTGCGATGTCTGCTTTCTCTCACCCTCCCAAAACAGTGACTTTCTGTTTGGTGAGGGAAGTTGACACATTTAGCCACTGGTTTTTTCGCACTGTAGCCAAGGCATGCTTCAGGAATTCAAAGAGACATCACCATTTAATCAAAGGTCACAGTGAGGGCTGAGTCCAAGACTTCAAAAACACACAGACACTTTTACAGTGTCAGGGAATGTGTGGGGCTTTCTGAAAGAGGAGGTCTCAGCTGACTGACCAAGCTCTGAGTTCCCTGAGTTGCCAAGCCAAATATTAACTCATCTAGACACCTTTTAGTCTGCCGAGGCTTGGATGTTACGCAGCAGCCTGTGCATTTCTCTGGTTAATGTTTAGAGTAGGTGGGAGGGTATTTTTGTTGGGGCGTGTTTGGTTGTTTACCTGTTGGCATGCATCTGTGTGTGTTGGTCCGTGCATCTGTGTGTGTGTACCTGGGAGGTCTGGGCATGCTGCCCCCTACATTAGTTTCCCAGACAGTGACAGTGCCAAACTCCTACGGCCTCACTCCAGTGCTCAAACTCCCTTATTTTTGGCTGTGTGTGTGAGAGAGTCTGTGTGTTTAAGTGTAGCAGTCGCAGGTCATAACCTCACCTGGCTGTTTGAACTAAGATTAAGTGAGAGGGAGTGGAAGTATAATGAATTATTTGGTACAGGAAGAGAGTTGTAAATGAGATGAAAACAACAAACTACAGGTCTCTACACAGACTTCTTTCTGTACTGAAATGTTGTGAGATGATTTTTATTCATGTATTGTATTTATTGCCCCACAGCGTCAGCTTTTAAAGTGTTTAAATTAAATTATTCTCATTTTCTATATGATAGCGCACTTAAACAATTTAGAAAGCTGTGAGGATTTGATTAAAATTGCAAACAATATGCTAAAATTCTGTTATACAGATGAAAAAGGATTTGAGAGCTTAATTGATGGATTCCATTTGGAATTTTTAGGGCTTTGCACGTTTAGGATTTGTGGTTGGTGATCAACCAGATGGCTTTGCAGTCACAGGGGAAGTGGGGCATTGCACATGATCTTAGTGGCTAAAACATATGCACAACCATCTTGAAAAGTCAACATAAGGGACAGCTAGACCTCCCTGACTTTTTGTTTTTGTCCTAACCGACTGCAGGTCTGTCATTACTGGCACAAGAAAAACAAACACGGAAAAGCCTTAGGTGCAAATGCAACTTAGAGATGTCAGCTTGTAGTGCATAACAGCATGAGCATTCTGTCATTCAACATACCTCTTTTCACCTTGTCCTGGAGCTTTTTTTCTATATTCAAATAAGACATCAAGCTGTTTTTGTTTACAGACGCTTCAGTATTTCCTAATGTTTGTTGTTTCAACCGTGAGACAAAAATTAATAAGTCTTAAAACAAGAAACCAAGAAGTAAAAGAGGCCTTCTGAAGGCGGCGGCACATGGAATGCAAGACTCTATCTCTGTTGTGATTTATAACTTTCCGTCGTGTTCACCACATGAATCTAATGAGAACATGGAATTTCTGCGTTTTTACTTGCTCTTTTTTTCTCCCTACATACCTTCCTCATATTTTATAGTCTTTCTCAGTCCATAGACATTTCTAACGTCTATGGACTGAGAAATGCTCTTAATGCCCTTCCTTGTTCTTTTACCTCCTGTCTATTGATATGTCTAGCTCTCTGTCTGTCTGTCTCTCTCACTCTGTCTGGGCTGTGTTTGGCCTTGCCCGTCTCTGCCCCTGCAGGAAGTTGTTAGCGGGCTGATAGAAAGCAGGCTGAGGTCATTAGAACTGAACACCTGCTCTAAGGAGTTACTCTTTAACTGCTCTTCGCACTCACTCACACACTTACAGGCTGCCGGCGTGTACACATAAAGCACATACACACTCTGTTTGATCTAGCCGAAGCCACTCCCTTTCTTTTGCTCCCTCTGTTTCTCTGTGTTCATGGAAGAGGAGAGATGAATGAGAAAAAAAGGAGAGGTAGAGATGAATGGGAAGCTTCGAGGAGGAGTGTGCGTCTGGAGATGGGCCGAGGCGGACTTGATGGAGCTGTGATCATTTGTGTGTGTCATGCTGCAAGCAGGTCAAGCTGAGGTTCATCTGGGAGAGGATGGTGGGCATGTTTGTATGAGAGTATAGCTGACAGGCTAGCAATACAGCCTCTTTTCTGGCTCTGCAAAGTTGTTACTAGTTTGCTCTCTATTGATAGCAGAGGTAGACAAATATGTAAGCCCAGACATGGCAATAGTAATATAAGGCATGTTTGGTCAACCTGATTTCTAAAGTTTGCATGTGGACATATCATACGTGTTAGGCTGAAATGTATACTATTCTGCTTTTATTTGCTCTTTGTAATTGGCTCAATGAGCAGTGCTGTAGTGCATTTTTGTAAATGTTGATAAAATATGTGCTTTGAGTTGTTATCAGGCAGTCATTAGACTGCTGGCTTGTCCAATCACTGCGCCGTTAGCTGGCCAGTTTCCCCCTTAACAACCATGTCCCTCTGGCGTCCCATTCATTACTGGGGTGGTGAGCTGCTCTATAGAACATAGCCAAAAGTGTGTGTGTGGGTTGATTTAATCTTTACACATAAGTGTGTCTGTGTCTGTGTGTGTGTGTGTGTGTGTGTGTGTGTGTGTGTGTGTGTGCTGTTGCACATTATGTGGAGGGACTTGGCAAAGGCTGTCTGACAGCAGCATAAAGACCCTGAGCCAAATACGACATGGCACACCCAGCTGTAGAGAAGGTTCCCAGGTGTGTGTGTGTGTGTATGTGTGTTGGTGTGCTTGTAATAGTTGTGTATGTGCATCGGCCCCAAAGCAAGGCTTGTGGTGTGACACACTCTGTTGCTTCTGAATAAGCCAGGTGACAAAACACACACACACATACACACAAAAGACGTTCCACTCTACAAAAGCTATTCATCACTATCAGTGATGAGATTGCTGTGATCATTTCAATTTTTCATACCGGATGCACCTCCAAGAACTGTGTGTAAACAATATTATCATAATTACTCCTAAAAGAGAGACACTGATGTGGTATTAATATGCACGGTGAGTGTGTGTAATCAATCACTATATAAAATCCAATCTATAACGGGAAGAAAAATGAACAATACCTTTTTGTTCTTTGCCAAACCTTATCTTCACCATCTCTCCTAGTTACCGCAGGATGACCCGTTCCAACAGCGTGACCACCGCTGTGCAGGCTGACCTTGACGACCCCACAGTCGGCCCAGAGCTGCCGCCGCGACACTGTGCCACCATGCCACGCCAGCACTCCCGCGATGCTGCTACTTCTACCGTCAGCATCCAGGGCTCGGGGAACCACTACCATGCCTGCGCCGCAGACGACTACGGGGAGGTGGGGTTCGACCCGTCTATCCTGCCCCCTCCAGATCCCTGGATGGACAGCGTGGCCGAGCCAGCGGCGGAGGCTTTGGAGGCAGTCGGTCGCTCAGTGTGCCCCCGCGACGGCCGATGGTTCCTCAAGTTGCTGCAGGCTGAGACAGAGCGTATGGAGGGCTGGTGTAGACAGATGGGACAGGATGAGATGGAGAATGAGCTGCCTGAGGAGAGTGAGTTGAGTCATTGTTTAAATGCCATGACATAGAGACAAAAAAGTCTGCTTTACACTAATATTAGGTCTACTTTTTTTCCTTTCTCTCAAGTGTAGTTTTAATTTCTCCTCGCCTCTCCTCTCCACCCCTCTCCACTCCTCTCGTGGTATTCATGGTATTGGACCACAATAGCTGCTTGTTCCTGTCTCAGGCTCTCTGGCCTCCACAGACATACCGTGCATACTTATCAATAGGCTGCTGCTGGCCCCAGTCAGAACATCTGTCGTCTAAACACACTATATAATGATCTCTCACACAAACACTCAGTGAGGGGATTTCTCTCAGTGCTGCTTCGAAGCAACTATTTTATCTTGACGTAACACACATACACGCACAGCAGTGCATGTCCGTATACACACATCGAAATGTGTTAGGCACATACACTCACATGCACATACCAGACTGAGCAAACAAGCCTTTGGCAGTAGGCACTGTCTGCCCTTACTGCGCAGCTGATTTCAGCGCTTACCGAAAATGTCATTGCTTATGCAGCTAGTGTGCTGTTATGGTTTCAGGCAAGAGATTCTCTCACAGAACGTGCAGAACAAGGAGGCTGTCTCAAGGTTATGTTTTCCCAGATCCCACGCTACGCCACTGCGCACGCACTCACACATGTACACACATATCCTGAAGGGTTCGAAGATTTGCGTCTGTAGTACAGATTCATTACTCCCCCTCTCAGTTTCTGATCCCAGTTCTTCATGTTGAGAAATGTGTTCATTGACAGATCCTCTCCGTAGGGATGTGTGAGTCAATAGCACTGACCGGTGGAGTGGGGTTTTGCAGCACAACCTTGTTTATCTGACATATCGTGCCTATGTGCCTAAGTAACACATCATAACTGGAAAATATATTCTATGAACCACACTCTAATTTTTTTTTGTTTATTTTTTTTCCATGACAACAACACAAATATGTCTAAGTACTGTGTACAAACATGACATTTTCAATTGTTTGTTACGTAAGGTTTCTATTTGGAATATTCAGAAATTATTTCATTTCCCTTAATGATTTCTGTGTCTTAGAGGCACAGAGAAAAGACGATCCTAGCTCATACTTTTCTGTTGCATTGCTGATGCACTCTCTCTGTCAGCGGTGCAACATGCCTGCAGTATGCGGTGCAGTGAGTAATTGTATTGTGGATTGTGTACGTGTGTGTGTGTGTGTGTGTGCACGTGTGCATGCATGTACGCCTGTGTTTTTCTGCAGTCCTGGGGAAGATCCGCAGTGCAGTGGGGAGTGCCCAGCTGCTGATGTCCCAGAAGTTCCAGCAGTTCCGGGAGCTGTGTGAGGAGAATCTGGTATGTGTCACCTCATCCTCTGCATGCTCCCCCAGCCCCCCCACCCCCCCCTCCCCCACCCCCCTACCTCCAACACTGACATCATCCTGCACAAATCATCTTGACAGGCCTTGCCAGTGCTCATTTACTATGCATCTAGTGCTAGTGTAGAGAGCGTGCATCTGAACATCCTTACTGTCTTACACATACAAAAAATAGAACTTGATGTGTGAAAACTAGGGCTTTAATAACCAGGATTTTTAGATGCTGATACCATCATATAAATGTCTGTACTGAAGCAGCCAGAAGCTTTTTTTTTGTGCAAATATTCATTTTTGTTTTTCCATTTGCATATCAAAATATTACAAGTACCTATGCTGCATCATGCACCCATTATATAACAATAAGACAATTCAAAAACTGATAAATTCTGCTTTTAAATGAAATGTTAACTTAGAAAATCCTTATTGACACTTTCATCATTAATTATAAAATACAATTTATGAATTGGAAACTGTTTATAGTGTTCATGCACCAGTAGACCACATAACTGATACTGAATTAAAGACGAGTACTTGACAGATATATTACAAAATCTATCTGGTTTAACCGCAGTGGATGTATGATTCAAAACAAAAGATAATTAATAAGTCAAAGGCATATTCTGGACACTGCTAAACATTAGACAACCCCAATACTCACATATATTTACTGAATGCTACCTGATTTATGAGAAATATGTGTTGCTGTTAGTGTTATTACTTGCAGTTCCAAATAACTTGTGACTCAAAATGCATTTGATGCATTTTTTGTGCAGCTGCCATTACACTGAATCATCAGATAGCAGCAGTATCTTACAAGAAATGTCTGATAAGCATATAAACAACATGTGTTTGTATGTGTGTGTTCATGTGTACATGTGTGTATCTATGCAATTTTTGTGTATCAGAACCCGAACGCACACCCACGGCCCATCTCCCAGGACCTGGCAGGTTTCTGGGACATGCTCCAGCTGTCTATCGAGAACATTAGCCTGAAGTTTGATGAACTCCACCAACTCAAAGCCAACAACTGGAAACCTCTGACCCCCCCAGAAATTCAGGTGCAGACACACATGGCAAATATCAGATTTATTCAGCTTCATTTTCAAAAGATCAAATTCATCAAACCTGAATTTTGTTTTGGAATGCCTTACTAACCCGCATGTTATTTGCGTACTTTTGAATTTTAAGTCTTAAAGATTCACAGCTAAGCTTTGTTGTAGCATGCAGATATGTGTTGCGTACTGTCATGTTGCCTGCCTTACGTCACCACTTGTATTTGTGTGTTTTGTTCTGTCTTGTTGTCGACAGTGAGCTGCTTTTGAGAAGCTACACTACCTGCCATGCACCGTTGGGGCCTGCCCATCTCCAATGGTCACTTTTACCTCACGCAATGGCCACCACCGTGCTCTCTTACCCCACACAAATGGCTGCCTCTGTGAACCATAACCTCATTCAAAATTGCATGCGCTGACATTATACCGGCAAACAGCTACACCGCTCTTTCTAACCCTTATGCAAAACGGCTGCAGTTGTGTTGCTCCTTACTGTGTTTTGCTGCAGCTTGCCATGAAGACTCAGTGGTCTATCATTAAGACTATTTGTCATTCCTGTCCAGGAGAGAAGGATGCCCCCTCCCGTGCCAAAGAAGCCCCTGAAGGGCCACCCTGCCCTGGCTAGGGACCGCTCACTGGAGAGCTCTGAACGCCAGCGACTGGAGGCTCGCAAACGCCTGCTAGCTGCCAAACGTGCCGCATCGGTTCGGCAGAGCTCTGCTACAGAGAGTGCAGACAGTATCGAGATCTATATCCCCGAGGCTCAGACCAGACTATGAGACACGCAAACAAATGTACCTACACACATACCCAATACACTGTCCCAGCCACAAAATAGCACTGAATGGTAAGGCTAGGGTGCTAACATAACATATTCACATTTTTTGCGGACCTCCCAGATCACTGTGGGGTCAGTCACGATGGAAGTTGTTTGAACAAGAAATGTACACTTACGGTATTTATTTATTTATTTATCTATCCCTCCCCTCATTTCCTTCTCCCAGCTTTGATGTAGCACTCCCTCCTCTCCCCAACTCCCAAAGAAGTATCTTACAAATCCCTTTTTTTTTTTTAAGCGACTTGATATTACACACAGCAAGCCAGGTGTAGCACAGTGTTGAGGCTTCACGTTAATGTGTTTTTAGGTGTGGAGAATGAGGGGGGAAAAAAGGGAGGGAGCATGCGGAGTGTGTATGTATATACACGCAAACACACATAAGCTTATGGGAGTTGTATTTGATCTGAGCAGCTCTGATCAAACACATTAAATCAAATGGAGAGACCAGACCAGACCTATTGACTTATATTTCACATTTATTTATGCTGATTTTGTTTTTGTATTTTTCTTTTTAAATTCCCATAAGCTAACTCTGAAAATACCATAAGATGAAAAGTTTTTGATTTGTATAATGAGGTCAAACCTTATAATATAAAGTGTCAGTTAGTGACACAATTGGGCTTCTGTTTGAAAATGGGTCTTTCCAGTGGAAGGAGGCGGACCCTGTAGGAAAGGTCAAGAGGTCAGATTTTGCTCCTCCAGGTGAGGCAGGAGCAGATTTTGAAACTCTGGAAAGAGTGCGCTTCACTGAAAGAATCACTGTTCTTAAATGCCACAAACCTAATCTGTGTGTGTGAGTGAGAGACAGAGTGTGTGTATGTGTGTGTGTGTATGTTTGGATTCAGATGCTCATTTCAAAAGTGCTTCCTATTTTTCTAGGTCTAAAGGGTCCTAGTGGTCATTGATTATTAAAGTAGCGGTATCAATAAACTGTAAACAAACTACCCATCTTGTCTCATTGTAAGCTGAGCAAAACATGTTTGTATAAAGGACATATTATAACATATCATGCATGCTGACACAAGGTAACCAGTATTTTTGTCTTTTTTTAACAGATTTAATCCTTCCTCATGTTTCAAACTCTTCTGTGTCACAGAGTAAGCTAAAATACTGATATTTGGTACAATAATGGTAGTTGTACTATATTTTATTATGTCATTTTTAGACAAGAAAGGTTTATTGACAGTATTGAGACTACAGGACTGAAAGGGGACTATTTCTCCTCACTGTGTGTGCACTATCTCTGCCTCCAAATGAAGCAATTATTTGAAGGTCATACAAAAAAAAAATCCAATTTCTAATATTTTGTATTCATGTTTAATTTATTGATTAGAACAATGACTGTTTATTGACATTGTGATTATGATTATGCACTGACAACAAGGCCCTTATACTGTGTTTATGTTTTATTTATGTTGGCTCTTTAGCATGACAGGCACCGTTTTGTCTTTTCTGTTTCAGTGATCAGCCTTAATTTCTAATATGATAGTTGAGCACAACAGCAGTCTCAGGGGAAGATGTGAGTGTGTGTGTGTGTGTGTGTGTGTGCGTGCGTGTGTGTGTTTGTGAGAGAGACTGAGAGCAGAAGAGAGTGTGACTGACTTCATGTGACTGTGTGTGACCCATGGCTTTGTCTCTACTGTATATAACCCTAGTCATCAGAATAGGCCATGATCTGAAATAAGGGAAACAGTATCCACGCCATCTTTTGAATGATGTTCCTACTGAACATCTCTGCCCTAATTACTTCAATGTAACAAGGTATTTCTGTCAGCTGCTTGAATGTGGAGACAATCCTGAGCCGGTTTACCGTCACATAATAGTTTTGATAACAGAATAGCAGAACTTTATTTGAGTTGTCAAATTTTCTGTATTAATCTGACAAAGTTTTGTGCCATTGGATTAACCATAAGTAAGGATATATTCCTGCTAATTGTCCCTATTTAACGGCCACCTGATGTTTTCATTAAGAGAAGTTTGTTTGTGAAGGAACTCAAGTGATGAAGTAACCGTACAGTATGATTTGTATTTCCTTTAGTTGGTCAATATGAATTTTAGAGAGGATGCGTAAAAGTAATAATAGCTCAAACTTAATGCCATTTTATGTAGATGAAGGTCATTTTAGTATTTTTTACTTTGGAACTAGTATTTGAATTGAATTGTCTGTCAAATGATTGACTTCTTATTTATGTTTATTATATTAACATATCAATATAATACTCCTGGTATAGCAGGGAGTTAGAAACCAGAATGTTGGATTGTGGTTAAATGCTAAACTCAAAAAGACACTCCAGCAATCCTGGCAATTCTGATGCTTGTGATGTAGTTATATTAAGAAGAAAAAAACATTTAAATAAACATTTGTACATAAATGAATGTTTCCCTATGTAAATGTAAACTAAAAACCCAATCAAATAACATATTAAGCAGATATACATTTTGTAATTAATGTTATTACACTGTTGATGTTATGGCACGTGTATGAGCTCTTATCAGCATTAAAACAATATCATTGCCATAGTTTTGTTGTGTTCATTTCTTTCCCTTTTCCACATGTGTTTTCAATTGGAATGTAATTAAACAGATTACAAGGCCAGCATGGTGTGCTTTTAGGGCATTTCCCTTCCGCAGGGGCGGGTCCCCATAATTAGACAGCACTTTTGGCCTTGGCTTAGCCTCGACACTCCTGTACATGAAGCTTCTGGTGATTCGTCATTCACACATCAGTCATGCTGAGGGGAGGCGTGCTGACCTCAGTGGCCAGAGTTCAGGGGTGGGGTGGTGGGGGTTAAAAGAGGGGGTTGCGGAAGAGGGTGTCGTCTTTGTATGGCCTGGTCCTGGGTCAGTCTACCTTTCAGATGGCCCACCATGGTGGGCTACAACTGCCTGCTGGGTGCCTGGAGGTCTGTTTAAACCCTTATTAGTGATTACATCCCCCAGATTGGACACAACATCCGCCACAAGAGCTGTCACTTTTGGCAGGCAACATCTGACAAAAGGTGAAGAACCCAAAATGTATTCTGCACATGTGATGATGACCAGCAGGGGCAGGCTTTTAGGTGCAATAAAAATCATGATTTATTAAGTAATTACTTTGACATTGCCACTTAGATAACCAACTATCCTAACTGGTGGTGAAAATAAGTCTTTAGAGCCTTTACTTAAATAAAAGGTAACAATAACGCAATATACTCCAAAAAGTCCTGTATTTTAAAAGTACATAATTATTATCAGCTAAATATATCAGAAGTACTCAATTCCCTTGTGAGTACAGATGCATTAATGTGTAAGTAGTATTTTACTGCTGTAGCTGATTGAGGAGACACTTATTGAAGTATTTAATACACTGTTTAATCTGTAACAATGCATCATATTTTATCATTTATAAGATGTTTGTTGGTTTTATATAGACTAACTATGGCTGTGAAATAAATGTACTGGAGTAAAAAGTGTTATATTTCCCCATGAAATGTAGTGGAATAAAAGTATAAAGTGGTGGTGTGAAATAAAAACACACTTCAGTGCCTGTGCTTCAGTAAACACACAAACTTACATTCCACCACTGGTCCCAACTGTGAGCATGTTGTTATTAGCTGGTAAGTGAACATGGAGGATGTATTGTCAGATGTAATTTCTACTGATAAAAAGTGTACGTTTTTATCCCTTTATAATTAGATTTTTGCTGTGCTCCAGAGAAGAACATGCAATAAATGGAAGGGTGGCTTTCTCTGCAAATATAAACAAATCCTGTTGAGGCCAGTGGAGTAGCTTCAGGATTGCAGCAGGACCAGAAGGGAACAGCTGTCTGCCTAGTCTTGAACGAGCCAGCACACTCAGTTGTAAGATGCCTTACATTGACTATTGAGACGCAGACACACATAAAACCCTGTTGGCAAGAAACTGTTGACGTCTGCTGTTTGCCCGTGTTAATTTATGCAGGATTATGCTAATTGGCAGGAACTGTTGTAAACCTCTCACACACAGGAATGTCTCTGAATGCCTAACGGTAGCCTGTGGAAAGACATGAATGCTACACTATTTCTGTCATCCTGCACACCCTGTTTTTATTTACTGAACATTCTGACTCAATACACTGACCTACAAGATTACAGCCTGTATAAATGCACGTTAGAGATCGGTGATCCGCAGGAGGGAAAATACCAAATGATCAATTCTTAGATGTAGAAAAACAAAACTTTATTTGAATCCCATGTGACCCCTATTTGCCACAAACATTGCACAGTATGAAAAGAAATCACATCATTGGGCATCATGTCACATTTAACTATACACATGGTCCTATTATACATGAAAATGCTTTTTTGGTGATTTCAAAATGCTGTCTTTGTCAGGTTGTAAAACAGCAAATGCAGAAAAGACATCTGTAGTGTTTAATTTTCCAGTCCACTGGCCGTCGTTTTCGCTGAGTGATGGGATGAAGGCTCAGACTAAGAACCTGCTACATTGGTCATCTGTAATATCCCTTGGTGGGGAAAAAAAAAAGAGTTTAAAAAAAAAAGCATAGAGGTTTTTTTCTTTTAAAATAGCTAAAAGTAAAAGTAAATTACAAAATCAAAACTATACTCATGAAAACACATAACATTTACTACAGTAGTGAATAAGTTTGTCATAGATGCCAAGAGCAAAGTATGTTTAAGACACTGAGATGACCTTCCTCTGCCTCAGTGTGCAAACAAACGAGGCAGACCAATCATGAACTGATCTCTGAAATGTAAAACAGTAAACGTGTTTGGATGCGACCAATCTGTCTTATTGATCTGTGAAGGAGGGTTGATTCTAGCTTTTGCTCCGGTCTCTAATATGATATACAGTATAATGGAAAGACATAAGACAGGCAGCATTTCTCTGATAACATTTTTGGTCCCTGTGTGCAAATAAGATACACATGTAGATACATACGCATGTATATGAAATGAATAAAGAACTTACAGCCAAGGCACCTCGATACAGTTTTTTTTTTCAATAAAAAATCATCCTCATCAATTTGATTGGTATACCAAAAATAGAAATGATCAGGCTTTCATGTGGATTTGTTCTCTGTTGCGTTCAGACAAGTCAGTGAACTCAGAGGAGTTCCATAGTCGAGACACAAAGTCAGTCTCTATTCCCTCCTCCTCTTCTTCTGTCACTTTCTCCTTCAGGAGACCAGCTGTTTGGCTTGCAGCTCCATCTCGGCGGCCCGTTTGAGGGCCACGTCCACCAGGAGCTGGAAGCCGCTGAAGTCTTGTGTGAGGTCTGGAGGGGTAGGGGGAGGGGTGTTGAAGAGCCCGCTGCGGGGACTCAGGTTGCCCTCCATGCCGGAGCTGCTGAGGATGGTGGTAGTGGTGGGGAGCGGCTGGCTGCCTGGCCCTTCATCCCGGCACCTGAGCAGCGCCTGAGCCTGTGCGGACTGCAACAGCTCAGCTGCCCTGTCAGAGTTCACTCCTGGCATGGAGGGTTGGGAGGCTGTCGGGCTGGCCTGCATGGCTGTGGTGACAGTGGTGTGACAGATGACAGATGGGCGGGTGGGCATGAGCCCTGGGGAGGGGGATGCGGAGGTGGGAGAGGGTATGGAGGGGGACACCGCCTTCCTCAGGACAACGGGCATGGCGGGTTCGAAGCTGGAGGGGTGGAGAACACGTTTGTCGTAGCTCTCCTCTGTACCTGCTGCGGGGCTGCTGTGTTTCGGGGACTGAGAGCTGTCAGAGAAGCTGTCGCCAGCCTTGCTACCTTTCCTGGATATGGTGAACTGGTTAGGGTCTTTGCCATCTTTCCTCAGCATCTCTGGGAGAAGTCGTCGCCGTGCATTAATGAACCAGTTGCACACCTGGAAAAGACAACAACAAAAATCCATGCTGTGAGAGAGTATTATCACATGCCTCACTTATGCTCTGCCATGCAATTAAAAAAAATCTGCTGGTACACTTATCACCAGGTGCAGTTTGCACCTGTGTTTTCAATAGAGAAATCAAAATGAGAGGGTAAACACATCTCCTAGCAAACAGATTTCACACCAGAGGGTGTCGATTTCACACCATTAGCATTTCAACACTACAGAAGTCACTCTAAGATTATAATCACATCGGAGCGAGAGACTAAACATTAACTTTCAACAAAAAGTCTAGTTTAGAATTCTTAATCCTGTATTTAAAATAGCTTTCAATAAAATGTAATCTCCTTTGTCATAGCAGTAATCATGGTCATCTCTCTTCTTTTTTCCTCAGTCCTCCAGGCTAGTCGTAACTGGCTCAGCGAGGCTTGTAGCTCTAACTATGTAAATGACTCTGCATTGTTCCCAGACAGCTGGGATGGAAAGGGGCTGGAGGGAGGGAAATTCCTGTCCAAGTGCCTCAGCCAAGCCCACAGCACACAGGGAGTGAGTTTACTCACGTTGTCTCATGCACTTTTATGTTGCAACATCAAGCTGGTTTGGATGACCTTCAGTTCACTGTTTATGTGTCATGTTTTGTTTGCCATTTTGACAGGAAATGATTCAGTCACGCTGACATTTGCTTCCTCCTGACTTATACAGTCATCTGTTTACATTGTAAGGCTTTAGTGGTAGTAAAGACATAGGTAATCTTATCATCTCTGTTGTATTTATGTCCATACCTGCAGTGTGGAGAGCTGAGTCTGCTTGGAAAGGAGAGCTTTCTCCTGTTCGGAAGGGTAAGCATTATAACGGTGCTCGTACAACCAGTCCCTGAGGATTTGAACTGACTCCTTAGGCAGATTCCCCCGCCGTTTCCTCTTCCCATTGCTCCCCGCGCTGGACGACAGATCCAGAGGGGCATCCACGCTGTCCTCGTCATCCGTCTCACTCCCCGACAGCATCATCAAACCTGCGCAGATGGGCGCAAAGTGAGAAAAAAAGACAGCGTATGAGAACAGGACAAAGAGGAAGGTGTATTCTCTTGTGTCAGCCACCCTTGTGTCAGTCTCCCAGCCGCTCTGCCGCAGCCGTTTACCAAATGAAAGCTGTCTGGGAGGCAGCTGATGTGTCAGAAGCAAGCTGTCAAGTTCAGCCATGTGATTCATATAAGGAGAGGGAGGGTGTGAGGAGGAGGAGGAGGAGGAGGAGGGAGAGAGGGAGAGAGGGAGGGATGGGGGGGGAACGTCACAAAGGCTGGTCTGATGCTGTGTCAGTTATAAAACCTGCCTCGACAAATACACGCCAGGTCTACTGCACAGACTGAGCACACCTTGCATGCTTGGATAAGTAAAGTACACCAGGCTGACCACACAATCACTCTATAAAGGGAGGTTTTGTTTTGTAGAACAGCAGCAGTGTATATGCAAAGATCACAGAGTTGCTTTCTTTTTTGATTTAGAGTTTTAGGCATGTCTAATCAAAGTCAATCATGATCAAACAGGATTTGAGGCCTTTGAATTACTTTGAAATGTGAAGAGTCTTAGCCAAGACAAATAAACCTGCTTATAAACTGTTTGTAAAACCCACTTTGATCATATTTTTAGTCTGTTTTTTAACAAATTATGATGTAAAATGTCATAAACTGTGTGTTCAAATTGACACAAGTAATGAATATGTGGTCTTATGGAGAGAAAGATTAGCACTGAATCTTTTTATTAGATACTGGTAGTTGCTCATTTGTTGTTTAGGTCACTGTTTACACCTGGACGCCAATAGCCTCACATGCAGGCAGCGCAGGCGCCATTAAGAAAACGCAGAAACAAAATCTTGAAGATATTTTATCCATAAACCTATGCAATCTGCTCCGGGGCAAAGTAGTGGGAAGCGAATAAGAAAGTTCCCAAGTCTGAGCAGCCAACAGGATGAGGTAATTACGTAGGCTGGAGAGAGGGGAAGGGGGAGGGGAGACCTGTTGCAAATCAGCGTCTCCAGACTAAACAAAAGAATCTCGGGCTGCGTGGTTCTTTGTATGCAATTCAAAAGTTTCTACTCGCAAACAGTGACTTCGCCATAAACCCCACTCCTTCCGAAATATCACAGTATAACAGGGAGGGCAGAAAGCACATTTTAAACCCATGAAGACATTGGTTTCGTAAGTTTTAACAACTTGTAAGGGCTTTTCTATTGTGTGTGTGCGCGATGCACCACGAGGTCCATGAATGTAACAAGGCAAACAGCAACTTCCCACAATGAGGTCAGGATGAACATTAGCCTAAATATGGATCGCGCTACACTTAGAAGGAGCTTAAACTGTTTCCTTTTCTTATAGGTAGTTAGAAAGATACAAAATATCGATTTATTTTACGGCGTGCAAACATGTAACACTTCAAACTCTTCAACTCACAATAGTGGCCAAACTTTAACTTGTCGACTAGCCTCACTTTCTTTTGTCAAACTTCGACACAAACGTAGCGTTCGTCACTTAAAATTAGCCTTTACCCGAGCTAAAAAAGAAAGCGCTTAATTCAGCTTTGACGGTTTAAACGAGCCTCAAAAGTTAGCCTAATTAGACCGTGGCAAGACAAACAACACACATGGCGATACAGCTGCGTCTTTTTATGTCAAAACTCGAATAAAACGTATCTATAGTATCACAGGCTGTGAGCAAACCTATATATCGACTTTTGACATCGTGCCAGCACATGGCAGAAAAAGCCCCCTGTCATGTCTGGAAAGGAAACAATAGACTGCATGGTTTGCATATGAGGGAAACCACTCTGTTAATCGTTCTCTGCGCTGTCTCTGTCTATCTTAACTAACAATTACTTATTTTTTCTCAAAAGCATCAAGCTTACCCTTTTTCGCCTTCATTTCCGTCCGAAAACGTCCACTTTTCCCTCGTCAAGCGCTGAAGAAAATTGTCTTCTTGTTGTAGTGCAGTGTTTTTCTTCTTTTCTCCAGATATCCCCAGCGTGTATCCGAATATCCGAAAATCCTTATTCATCAAAAATCGTTTCTTTTTCCTTTTTGGATTTTCTTTATCTTCTAGTCGTCCTTGTTTGGAGACTTGAGGGGTGTGTGTGAGGAGGAGGGGGGGTTACCTGAGATCTCTGCGTCCCTTCGGCTCAAAGCCCTTTTCTCATTGACTCTGTGTTTGATCCAGAAAACTGGGTGACAGCTATCTTTGACAGCTGCGTGACTCAACGCACAGAGATCCTCCCACCACCGTGGAGGGCAGAGGAAAAATCTCTGACATCAGCATGGCTTGTTCCACTGACATGGATACAGTCTCACTTAAAAAAAAGAAAGAAAAAAGACCAGCTTTAACTGCTGCAGACCCCCTAACAAAGACAGATAAACATTAGCATCGTATAATATTAAATTATGATCCACAGAAAGGCGTGTGTTTTGGCGGGTTGTCCAAATGACAACAACAACAACAGGCTGGCAGGAGACAGACTGCGGACCTCGTGGTAACAGCTCAACAAAATGAAAAATCACAATAATGCTACAGGCTATAACATGTTTTTTGTTTTGTTTTTTTTCTGATAGGGACTTGAGGTGTATTTGTGTGGTTTTCGGTTGTAAGATTAATCACCTTCCTTATCGCATTTTTTTTTTTAAATCTCCTTTGGTGTATAAAAATCACCCAGGCTTATCTGTGGTATTTAATTTCTTTCTGTAATATTTTGTATGCTTATTAGTGGTTAACTTTATGGTATTAAAATATATATCGTATCACCATACTGTCTATTAGAGACCAGTGTTATGGTTATACTAGCGACCGCTGTGTTTACTACTGCACCTTTTCCCTCCCATGCTGCCACTATAATAGCCCATCTGTTGTAGCCCTGGAACTGAATCGCGTTTTTGCTGTGATATTTGTGTCATTTTCTTTTAAAACTCATAATAATAAAACATTATCATTGCTCTATCGCGGAAATTCGGAAACATGCAATAATTCAGTATATTTTGTGTAGCCTACCGAGTGTACTACCAGTTGGAGGTTAGTGCACCAGTGCAGGTTACTAAAGACAACAGTGTGGTGAAGGAAACGATCAATGCCTTCATTTGTATGCGGTGCACAACCTTGCGACAGCTGCTGTAGCATCGTCTCTTTGCATGCATTTGTTCCACACAGGCGGTCATGATTCTCTGTGAAGCTAAATATCGCCTCCGTGTGTGTACCTGCGGTACTTTACGTCAATACTGACATCACTCGTCAAACACGAGGTCGTCGGACTCCCTCTGGTGGTTAAACTGCTGTGCGGCAAGAGCTTAACATGAGGTAGAGTTTGTTTTAAAAAAAAAAAAAAAAACAACAACAAAAAAAATAAAAAAGAAGACAGAGAAAAAAATTTAAAAGCAGAAAATATTTTATTACTCTCACATTTATATTAACACCCCACTTACCAACATAGAATAAACTACTGTAACACACAATCATCATAGCAAAATGTTAACTTACTTCTTCTCAAAACATTATTAGTTATGAAATTAATGTCATCTGAAAATAAACAGATTATTATTATTTTAAGGTTAGGGTTAACCCTTTCCCAGTACACCCCAAGAAGAGCAGTATTTAGGGTCGTCGATAGAGCATATGAGGAAATCTCTGTCTGTGCTGCTCATTCAAAATGACTGACAAAGTGCCCCAACCACCGCTGACAGTGTGTGAAACTTTAAATTAGGACCCACGGCAAACATGAACTCTGTAAATAGTTCCATCTATTAAAACTGCATCAGCAGATTTGGGTGCTTTTGACTGGGATCCCCCCAAAACCCCAATATATTGGTATTTTTTAAAAAGCACTAATTAAAACAGAAACAGAAAGCAATTATATGAAGTCATTAGGAACAAAGTGACTAACAAAGTTATGAAAAATTGGAATGATAGAATAAAGCACCTGTGAGATATGACAAAAAGTAGACCTCTGGGGTCTGTGGGGACCCCAGTCAGTAGGGTTAAGGTTAACCTTATGTCTGGCACAGAATTTTAGAGAAACCTTTGACCAGCAGAAATAACAATTCTATGAAAAATTGTAAAAGGATTGTTTAGAAACATCACCGAAGGCCACATGTTAATATCTTAGTGCAGGAATTAAATAGCTTTAGTTTGTAAGTTAGCTGACTCCACTGAGGTAATATCTATGTTAAGCACTCGCAATCTTACTTAACACATGTTGTGTGACTCTGCGTCAACTGGGCAGGCTCAAACTGTCAGACAATGTGTTAAAAATAGCAATATGTGCAAAGCAACGTATGCTATCACAAATATGTGTTAGTCAGTTGCAGTTCCTGTTAAATATTATGTCATTGACATTTCTTAAAGTCTTAAAACATCTTTGCAGAAAATTTAAATAAGTCTATTCGTTATTAATTATTTAATTTGACTGTCTCCTGTCATAGTGGTAGTTAAAAAAAACACACTTGAAAATGAGTAAGTTGTCACAGCCTTTTCCCTGAAGACCATACATTCTGTGAGTTTATGTTGGGTTTATTTTTTATAGTGTATTAAGGAGACCCAGCTAAATAATGCTAGATGTGTTTTTCATACTTCTCAAACCTCCCTAGTCCTCTCCTGCCATTGTCCAGCTTGAGTTTTTGGCTCTAATATTGTAAACAAGGAGTAAATGCCATTTTCTAAAGACTAACAGAACACTGTTTTTAGAGATGTCAGTCAACTACTTTGACTGTGACACATCAAATCCTTTAAATTGATCAGTCAGGAGTCAGGACCTGAAAGTGGAGAGTTGCGTCAAGCCGCCTATTGACAACAACAATAACGGAAATAAGGAGATTGTGCCTTCAAAATAAAGTCTAAATTATCACTTTTAAATTGGTATCAATATTTTATGTTGCATTTATTATTATTACTGCAGGCGACCAAGAGATGGAGATGCAGGGCTTGTTTTATTTTTGTCATATTCAGATAGAAGGAGATAAAAACTTACATTTGAAAATTATTTGTTATTTAATTTTGGCAAGCATTGTTTAAAATTATGTCCAAGGCTGTTTTAGTGACTCTAAGCCAGAGTTGTAAAGACCACAACTTAATTATCACGTTCCTCCTAGCTATCAAACTTTATTAAGACTTTAAGATACATCATCTCATTATTATGTGAGGAAAAAAAAGATTTTCTGGAAAGCCCCTTACAATTTTAGTGAGTGAGTCACAAACTCTGAACTTCAACCGTTTATTGAAATTATGCTCCCTTTCATAGAAGACAGGCCTATATTAAGTTGTGAGACGTTATAATAATAACAATCAGCACAAGGACAAGGACAGATAGAGGAAGATGGGGGGAAGATTCCTCCCCGGAGCAATCTGTGTGTATGAAAGGAAGGCAAACACAGAAAAACATTTTGGTAGTCCAGTTAGGAGATTCATGTGAGAAACCATTCATACCCCCCCTAGTGGTTTGGGGCAAAACGTCCTGGGGCATCTTCCCCAAACTCCCACTCCCATATTTTTCATTGCAGTCTGATTTTTGTCGATTTGTAAAAATGAATAAAAGATACAAGACATTACATCATATTTTAATGAAAGAACAGAAAATCAACTCATCCTCTGTTAATGCTACAAGTTTATTTGCTGTTAGCAAAACCTAAGCTAACTACAGTTAGCATTCACATAAAAAAATATATATGATTAGTGGAGAATATAACTACAATCTACAATAATTTAGTCACTGACCTGTCTTCAAAACGTAGAAATGTTGAAAAATTGAAAAACTATTTTTCTTTGTTTAGGGCCTAAATCCTTTAAAGCTAAACCTCATGAAAATTGCAGATTTAAATAAATTTGGCCTTTATGGAAAAGATGTTACTTTACTCAATACAAGAGAGAAATAATTAAAAGCAAATGATGAGATAGTATGCATTATGTTAATTACAAAATCTGTAGATACCTAAAATCAAATTTATTAGAGGGGGCATCTTACCCCAGATTGGGTGAGGTGTCTTGCCTCAGCAGTGGGGTAAGATGCCCCTTTTGCTTTTTTTTTTTTGTAAATGCTATAAAAGCTATATTTAATACTCTACCAACATATTAACCAACAAACTATGTTCTTAACCTCCTGACTACCAGTAGTTCAATTTTGTCCTCTGTGGAGGACATTCGCAAACCTGAATATCTCCCATCCACAACATACTACTGCTTTAACTCCTTTTGCTGTCTATAGAGGACAGATAGGGCTTTTCAATGATACCAAATGTGAAGGGGTGGGGCTTTGGGACCTTTCACTTCCACATCCAGGAAAATGGCGTCCGTCAGTGCAAGCACATTTTATGGGAAGAGGAAAGGTAAGTGAATAAAGCTTTTTATTGAGCAAATTTTGGCTTGAAATGTTGATGGCATTTTTTATATAAGTCTCTTAAGAACAGATTAAAACAGTTTCTGAATTAATTTAGTTGTATTTTAGCATATTATTGAAGAGTTTAAAAAATGTCCTCCGTAGTGGACGTTTATAGTTAATTACTTAATTTTGTCCTATTTTTTTATTTTTATCCTGATGGCAAAAGGGATGACAGGGACTGGAACCCTCATGACAAACAGGGTGCCAAAGGAGTGCAAGATCATAGGGGATAAACCCTTCAAAAAGAAAGGAAGAGGGGCATCAGAGATGGTAGTCAGAAGAAGCACTCCTGAACTTGCTGTCATAAAGTGGTTGGACAACAAGCCAGTTGCCATGGCATCCTCCGCCTATGGTATTGAACCTCAGGACACACGCAGAAGATGGTCCAAGAAGGACAAAAGGTTTGTCTAGGTGTCAAGGCCACTGGCAATTGCTGAGTACAACACCAACATGGGTGGTGTGGACTTGGTTGACCGAATGTTGAGTTTCTACAGGATGGCCTTTCGCACTCGGAAATGGACAGTGCGTGCAGTTTTTCACTTTTTTGACCTGGCAATCACCAACTCCTGGCTTCAGTATAAGAGTGACAGCCAGTTTCTGGGGAAGAAACCACTGAAGTTCCTTGACTTCAAACTGCTCCTTGGTGAAGACTTGATTACTCGGGCCCAAGCAGGCATCGCAAGTGATAGCGAAGATGACTACACTCCACCACGTCAAAAGTGGAAACCGCAGCCAAATGCAGCTTTCAGACACTATGGCGCCATCCATCTTCCAGAGATGGTGGACGAAACGCATGCATCAAGGTGTCGCAGATCCAGCTGCAAGAGCAAAACATACGTGATGTGCACAAAGTGCAAGGTATTCCTTTGTGTTTCCAAGAAGGGGAATTGCTTTTTGAAGTATCATACCAAATAAGGACTAACTGGTTGCCATCAAGGTTCAGTTTCACATACGGCGTTCCGATGTTCACTGTGGAAACATTATATCTTAAAAGCATAACAAAGCAAAACAAAAAAACAAAAGTGATGATGGACAGTTATGTGGATGTCAAACTCGTTCTTATGATGACTTTTTGAAATTTTCATTGGGACTAACTAGTTGCCATCAAGGTTCCGTTTCACATGTATGGCATTCTGATGTCCACTGTAGTGGACACATGATATCTTAAAAATAAAAACTTTTTTTTCAAAAAAAATGTTTTCAGCATTCTAATTACTTAACAAGGATTGGGGAATTTAAAAAAAAATGTAATCGGACAATATTTTTTTTCCTGGTAGTCAGGAGGTTAAGGGGGCGTCTTCCCTTAGGCCCACAGACTGAGAACTTTCAAAAAGAGACAACAAATACTCCATTGATACAGTACACAGCATGCTTTTGATTATGATGATTCAATCATTCAAACCTTTATTTATACAGGGTAGGCCATTCAGAGCAAGCTCTCTTTTTCGAGGATGCCCTGATTACAGTACAAATACAAAATATAAGAAACAATAATCGCCAAATATAAGAGTAAAATCAACAGATAAGCTATATAAAATATAAGAAACAATAAAAGTAATATATAAAAGCGCATAATATGAAACATTAAAGTAATAAAAGCAATATATGCATATGAAAGTTAAAGCTCAATTAAAACACGCATTCACACTGCCCTATGTCAGCTAAAAGAGATTTAAAATGATTAAAAGGATTAGCTCGTCTAATTTTATTGTCTCCTGCAAGTTGTTCCACTTGTGTGGAGCGTAATATTTAAAAGCCAATTTCCCAATCTCAGTGCTAACGCCTTGATTTTCAAGGACCAAATAGTCTTGGGACCTAGTGCAGTGTGAAATTGAACTAAAATTAATAAGACATGTCAGGTACCCAGGAAGTTTGCCAAGGAGAGCTAAACAGGAGACAGTGCTGTTCTCTTCTCACTGCCAACAATTATAATCAGTTATAGATGAATGATTTATTCTGGATGGATTTATGTGCTCACAAGTTCATGTCAAGCTTACTTCTTATGTAAAAATGCATATACACAGTACAGTAAGAGCTGGATCACAGGTAATGTCTTGATGTTGTGTCCATTTTTATCTTGAAAGCAGTTAAACGGAAACTGTGTGGCTATAATTTAGTCAGGCTTGACACTGTTGCAGCGGGTAGAGTCTTGTTACAGTTTTTGGTCTAAAATTAGGGAGGCACCCCAACTGCAAATGACGCAAGAAGGCTAAACTGGACCGTCTACACGGCCGTGTGTCAATGGTAACAGCACTCAGGACCATGGAAACGTCCTCTACAACTTTACTGTTGTTGATGACATGGAGGGTATTTTTAGCGGTTGTTGTCATCTTGCCGTAACAGCCCGGTGTCGTTCGGTATAAAGGACTCTGTCAAAATGCAGCTGTACAACAGTGTGCTCACACACTATCCGAGGTCGTCCCGCAAAGTTACGATAACTTTATCGACCGGATCTGAGCGTTTGAACGGGACAACAGCGAGTCCCCCCCAGGCTGATAAAGCAGGACTTACACAAGCAGACACAACTCCAACGACAAACGGGAATCCAGTGAGAGAGACTGCTTCTTCCGCAAACATGCCTGCCTTTTCATGTTACGAAGCTTCATCAATGAGGCCAATTTACTTCACGTCGACTGCTGAGATACTAATACGCAGACCCGATGGAGTGGAGAGGTCACTTCCTGTCCATATCATGAGGGAGTCCAAATCCAAACCACCGTCCCCAAATTCTCATGATGGTGAAAGTATCATCTGTAATGACTCTGATGTGTTAGTGGACTTGATGGATGGGCTGAGAAATGAGACAGATGAGCTTTTCCCTGACTGCCCAGAGCTGGTTGGGAACCATGTTTTGATCAGTAACAACATCTGTGGACCCAGAGTAGAAGAATATAAAAGAGTGGTGGGAAATTCAAGTGAGGATGGAACAGTTGCGATGACAAATGCCCCCTTCAGAAGCAATGGATGGGCCTCAATACATGAAGAGGAGCCAATCCCCTCTGGGGCAGCTCAGCTTGAAAACCTTATAAAGGAAGATTTTAGTGATCTGAGCAGTGGCAACGCAGCTTCACAGTCAGATAAAAGAAGGGCCTTTGAGCTCAGTGTCCTGCAGGAGTCTCCTCCACAAAGAGGCCCAGAGAGAGCGGATATCAACGATAAAGTCACACGGTACCTGGCTGAAGTAGAGAAACAAAACAAGTACCTCCAGGACAGGCACAAATACAGGTACCACATCATTCCAGACGGCAACTGTCTGTACAGAGCTGTGTGCAAAGCCACGTTCGGGGACCAGGCGAGGCACGGGGAGCTGAGGGAGCAGACGGTGCACCACATCGCTGACCACTTGGATGAGTTCAACCCAATCATTGAAGGGGATGTAGGGGAGTTCCTAATCAACGCAGCGCAGGATGGTGCCTGGGCCGGATACCCCGAGCTTCTCGCCATGAGCCAGATGCTGAGCGTCAACATCCACCTTACAACAGGGGGGAGCTTGGAGAGCCCCACCGTCTCCACAATGGTGCACTATCTCGGGGAGGAGGATGTCTCCAAACCGGCTATCTGGTTGAGTTGGCTCAGCAATGGTCACTATGACGTCCTCCTGGATAAGAGTCTCCCCAATCCGGAGTATGAAGACTGGTGCAGACACTCACAGATGCAAAGGAAACGGGATGAGGAACTGGCAAAGTCAATGGCGGCCTCTTTATCCAAAATGTACATTGAAAAAAATGGTTGTGTGTGAAAGAAATAACGTTGAGAATTTAAGGATTTCCACTCTTACAGGAGAGTGCAGAACTGTGGACTCTGCTTGGTTTCTACGTGCTTTAAATTATTTTTTTTACAAGATTTATATCGTGAGAGAATGGAAGTGCAGTGCACAGACAGTACTTTGGTTTTTGTACTTACCAACATTGCCAAATTAGTGGCAGTTGTCTCTGAAAGTGTTTGAAAATGTGTGAGCCTGTTCTTGATAGTTTGGGTTATGTTGATATGAGTGGAATACTTCAACGCTGTTCATATATTGTACATTTAAGTGCTTTTGAGTATATTTATTTGCCTTTTATCGGCAGAGCAGTTGATTTTCTATTATGCCTATGCCTTGTAGCCTGTCGCCAAATATTTTCAAATACAGAGGAACGTGGTTTGCAGTTTTTTCGCCATAGCTACATTATTTAATATCTGTCTAGCTACTCTCTTTTGCACATATCTGACAGTAAGTCCAGAGAGTTTTGATTTAAGTCTGTTAGAACATTTTTTTCTATTATTCCAGTTCTGTTTGACAAATTGTTTCAAATAAAGTTTTTAAGAAACCTGATTTGTGATGACTTCATATTTAGTTTACAGACTAATTGCTTGATTATCTCTCTCTTGGCTACACTCCTTGGGTGCAGAATTGCACATAAGCTTAATGGGATTAATCCATTAAATTGCTTCTAGGCAGGCTGGATGGGGTGATGTTTGCTGCAGTCATCCACCAGCGCCTGCTGTCCAAAAGTGAAAAGTGATGTTTGGAATTTATTACTTGCAGTGACCGTGGAGCCTGCAGCCTCTCATTCAGGTCAGGGTGCAGAATTCAGGGTATTAAGTGACTGTGCTCACAATGCACAGAGCACAAGGGACATTATGTCAAAACTGTATGGAAGTTATGCACTGTCAAAATATACTTTATACAGAATGAGAAGGTGTATCCAAACTTTTGACTAGCACTGTAGTTAAAAAAGTGCACTGTTGTTTTTGCCTTTATTCTTTTGTACTTAAATTATTTTTTAATGGAAAGAACCTCCATTGCCCACGACCATTACGCTATAAATGTCAGACTGCTGCCTCTAAGAGTGAATTATGTGTTCCCAATTGGGAACAAGAACTCCATGGGATAATATTCAACTGAGTACAGTTTAAATTATTTTCCTTATTATGTGATATTTATACTGTTTTGTGTTTGACATTTCTTTTTTGTGTGTTTTGTGAACCTTTGACACAATATTTTCATGTAAAAATGATGAAAAACACAATTTGAAATTTTTCACGTTTGACATCTGTCTTTGGCCCATATGATAGAATACCCAATATTATTAAGACATTGTGAGTCAAAAGACACAAAAAGAAGAAACACAGTCCAAGAAATGTTAAAAAGTTTGTGAGTGAGCAAATTAACTTTCTTAAGAAAAACAAGAAGAAAAAGGCAAATCCTAACACATGAAAACATTGAAAATACATTTAAAAACGTTTTAAACTCTGTTACAGAGGGTGGAAACAACATAATGATTGCCAGTGGAATTCACGACAGTAGCGCCCATTTGGGACTGCCACAGAGGAACTGAGCTCTGTTGGAACATTTTAATCTGTATATGTCATTACTGATGAAGCAGTAGTTTGTACTGCAGTTGTATTAAGATGCACTTCACAGTATTTTGTCCACACACTGTGTGACGCTATCAAGGATGCCTTGCTTCCTGCTCACGTTCACTCTTCTTCCATTAGGTGGCATTCTAGGCCCCCATATATATACACTTTGACTAAGTAATTATTAAAGGAATGTGTACTTCTGTTTTCAAACTGGTTACAAAGTGGGATAATCGAACCTACTGCGGCGACTGTGTGAAACTCTGACCTCAAAAAAAAAGTGAGATGTTTCACAAATACGATGGAAAAGCCAAACTAGAGTGGAATATTGTTTTAGAAAGTTTGAATTAAACATTTAGTAAATTGCCATTTTTTACATATATTGATGTAAAACCGACAACTTTGTTTCAGCGTGCAAACGGGCTCTGAGCAAATTGTGGCTCCACAATTATGCTAAAATTTAACATCAACATATTTGTACAGCCTCCTACTTTATCATCGGCCTATTATGTATCTTTTTTCCCCGAAAGCTTTACAGTGATGACGTAACTCTGCAGTCATGTGGACATTAGGAGAGAAAAAAAAAAAGTTTTATCTTTTTTAATGCGGGAGGAGGGATGGTGCGTCTCCCTGCGCCAGTTTATCTCCTGTATGGACCATCAGGCTCCAGAGCAGAGGTGATAGTGGACCGGTTGGGCTGCTTCACCGCAGTACTGGCACACAGTCAGCACAGAGAAACAGAGAAGGGGGCAGAGAGAAAGTCAACAGACGCTCCCCCTCCGGTGTATGTGTGTGTGTAGTGTGTCTGAGAAGGATTCCCACGCGTCACACTGGACTGGGACGCGGGCACCTCGACGCACTTCTGCCCAGTTCAGCGTGCTCGGAAGTTAACGGAGAACATCAACCCAGTCTGGTGGTCGTGTGGCTCTGACCTGTAGGCTATCGGACATGTCGGGACACCGGGTACAGTTCGCAGACCTTCCTCCGAGTGATCACAAAGGAAGTCCCAAATTTCACAGTAAGGAAAATTATTGAGTTGCTCAATCTCTCTCTCTTCTGACCTTGATTTGTATGTGAAAACTATATGTGTGAAAACTTCAAGTTTTTTTGGTTTATTTCAGGGTTTGGCTTATCCTCTTTCTCTGCCAAGAATTTGATAGTAAGATTTTTCTGTAGTCATATACAGAGTAGGAGCCAAAACTGTTACTTTCACATAAGAATCCTCAATGAGAAATATTATTTTCCACCTTTTATTCTTTCATATATGACGTATTGTAGCCACATAATTATGTCATCCACATGACACCTCAGATTTAACTTCTCTACATGAAAAACATACATTCTATTTACTGAAAAATGTTCCTGCTACCTAAAGCTAAGTTTTTGTAGATTTCCCTTGTCATGACATCCATTTTTTAAGCAAAACTTTTATTTTCGGTTTGATATCTGTGAGAAAATGTCAAGATTGCTGCACCCCATGTTTCTGCTGCTGTGTTGCTGATCATACTACATGTGCTATATGTTTCTTATATGTAGCTGGTCACCTCTTCTCGGCTTAAGAGGTTAACCTGTGATCCACTGTGCATGGGCATCAGTGGTATGATCCCATTGAGCTACATGTGAGACAGTCAATACACTTATATGAAGTGGCAGTTGCCCTTTACGTGTCGCTGCTAACTTTTTCTCCTCAGGTTTCGTCAGTGACTTCTTATGATCTGTCTTAGTAAGGTGACGCTCACCTTGAGACGCATTTACTGACCACTTCGCTGCATGCTACAGGCTTAAAGTCCCCTTAAGTAAAACACGTTAATGGCAATAGAGTAAGATTGCATTTAGGGACAAGTGGATGGGTTAAAGATGTGCTTCTGCTTGTATGTGAGGTTCGACGGTGTCAGCTGTCCCTGTCTCTGCTGCTCTGTGCTGCAGTGTATGCACAACAGCATGAGACACAGAGAAGCTGAGCTCATCTCCATGGTGACAGGTTGAATGACAGGACACGTGAGGAAGGACGCAATGGAAAATTGCCAGTTTGCTGCAAAGCCCCCCAGAGGGGTGCATCAACAGTACACTCTGGTGCTAATGACGGCGCATGTGCACGTTTGTCACGGATTTGCAAAAATATTTCTACAATAGCAGCTGTTCTGGCAGTTTGTGTTTTTGTGTTTTGTCACAGCCAGTTAGTAACATGCATGTGGGTAGCAGGTTGAAAAGTGCTGATGTTGTGTGCAGGTTAAGCTCAGGTTGTACGCAGGGCGTGCTGGGTTGATGTGTCGAAGGACAGATCAGCCGCTTCAGCAGCAAACCACACAATCTGACTCAGCCTATCTGTTTCTCCTGCCGTCCAGAGGCAGGTGACAGTGGGGTCAAGTTTCAATCTCCTTTCTTTCTCTCTCTGTGATGTACACAGACACTCATAAACACACACACATTCTACACTCACATGCACAACTTCACATACGTTCTTGGTTCAAGGCCAGCTGCTGGACTTATTTTCCTGGCATATACATCTCACCAAGTTTTAATACTCATTCACTCATCAAATTAGCAACACGAAATACAAAATAGCACCTGAATAGTAGGAGAACAGTAGCTCAACCATCACTCCATTCATTTTCAAGCTCCTCTAACAGCTAATCTTGGCATCACCTTGAGGGAATATTGACAAAAGATGTGAGTGGTGTATTTGTCAAAAGAGGAAAGCCGGTGCTGATGGAATGTGATGGTGGTAATGTTCAATTTACATGAGTTAAAGCAGGAAGCTGCAGTGTCTACTGCAGTTTTTTGTGATACATGATCATTATTGCGGTGTTTCCACACTTTACTTGTATCTCAAACAGTGAGCAATACTGTTACATCTCTTTCTTTGGGTTAATTCTTATTGATAAAGTTTGCATTTTTATCCACGACACGATCCTTTCTGTCTGTTAGCCACGGTAACTGTGGCTGCTCAAGATAACTACCAACTTGTTCACCATTTCCCTCACTGTTGTTGCTGCTGTTGTACTGTTCTGTGTGCTTTTTCCCCGGTAAGCCCTACGAAGTAAATGTAAAAGGTTTCATGAAAATGTTATAAGTGTAACATTATATGAAAGTGTGACAGATTATTACATACTTAAACCTTTATCCTCTCTTTCTCTCTGCATGCAAAGCTGTTTTTGTAGAATTACACAAAGAAAGAAGTTGTAAATAATAGAGTCAGTTTTATCATACCTAGCCTCTTAATTACTGCTACATGGAAGTACTACCATCACATCTGTGAAAGGTTGACAGATGTATGCCAGCACCTTTGAAAACAAATATAATATAACAAATATATCCAGTCTGGATGTTTTGAAAACCTCTGTTTTCGTGGGTGGGAAACACCGATTTAGTGAGGATTAGACGAGAGACAAAGAGAAAGGTCAGATCGTTGGGACATAATTATTATTGTTGATTAAGGGTCAACATCATATCATACTGTACGTATGAGACATTTGACTGTGTCTAGTATTACCTGAAAAGTAACTGTAACTGAAACTTTCTTCAGCCTTGCAGATGTAATGTGGATTATGCTAATAGTATTGCAGGTGTTGCCAACATCATTGCAGGCAGTGTCCTTTAGATTTTAGATTTAGATAGTAATTGCAGTTAGTCTTTGATCATCCTTTTACAGGGGTGAATATAACCTTCGTTATACACACACACACACACACACACACATACATGCACGCTCTTTGCTTCGAGAATGCTCTGTTGAGCTGAGCTTTCAATGAGTAAAACAGTGATATGTCTTTCTGCAAGCTGCTCTACATCCTGGACAGCTGCACTCTCAGCCACAATATTTGTCATCTCAAGTTTCCAAGAATGTTTGAAGATTATGTCAACAGTTTCTGGGGAAAAGATATGCAGTCGTGATTGGGTGGCTGAATGAAGCTTATGACGTCTCTTTTCCCATCAGTCTGGTTGCCATTCACATGAGGAGAGGGGTGGAGGGCTTTAACATCCAACTCAATCACTGAGTTGATCTTCGCAACGATCCGCTCAAAGCCTTGCTTGGTTTGCTCTTTGCCAAGAAGCTGTGTTAACCGATGCTGCTTGCTGTAGCTCATTCCTTAAGTCTTTTCCCATTAACTCAAGTCTGTCATGTCTGTTTGTCCACCAAGCCAGTTTGATTACACATACTTGTGTTGAGGTCAAATTTTCTGTCACTTTTTCAGACTAGCCATCTGCTTCTACTGTAGTCTGTGGGATATCCATGGATTAGAAATATTAATGATTTATAATGCCATTTAGAACTAGATATGATGACAATTTGGTGATTGCAGCAAGTAGAGCTACGACGATTAGCCGATTAATTGATTAGTCGGTCGACAGAAATTAAATCGGCAACTATTTTGATGATTGAAGCATTGTCTTAGTAATTTTTTTAAGCGAATGTGGCTCAATATGGTGGATTTATTCCTCAAATGTGATGATTTTGTGCTTTTCTTTGTCATACATTATAGTAAACTGAATATCTTTGGGTTTCGGACTGTTGTTCAGACAAAATAAGACATTTAAAGGTGTAACTTGTGACTGAGAAATTAGAATGTGCGTTTACACCATTTTCTGACATTTTATAGACAAATCAATTTATCAATTCATAGAGAAAATAATCAACAGATTAATTGATAATGAAAATAGTTAGTTGCAGCCCTAGCAGGAAGTAAAAATTGAAATGAATAAGTAGGACGTAATATACAGTGGTAAAAGGAGTGAGAGAAATATAAAAGCACATCGGACTTGGAAATGTGACTTTCAGGTAATAATTTGATAATTGAATATACAGAATTATATGGAAACAAGTAGAATATGGCATGAAAAGAACATATCTGCAAAGATTAAAGCTAAAGTCTGTAATGTTCCCAGTTCAGTATAATGTTACCATATGTTGAAACACCTACACATTTACTGTGTTTAAGTGGTGTTTAGAAATATTGACTGGTTGTGTCAGGTCACACTTCCAGTATTGACATACCTTAACACTGCTGTAAATAAGATAATTGCATTCATGTTATCAATAATGGCAATATCATCACTGCATACCAACAACACTCAGTCAAGTAAACAACTTCTCATGCTGAAGTTACAGATTGCACCTTTAAATGAACACAGCAGAATAACTCACATGTCTATTATAAAGATATTAGCATATTCAAATGCAGTACCTTGCCTGACCATACTTTAATAAGATCTAACATAATAAGCAAAAAGGACACATTATTTGTTAATTGAAGAGTTTCAATGCAATGATGAATTTGTTATTTCACAGTGTGTTTACAGCAGTATTAAGCATTGTGAAAGAAGAAAGAACTACAACAAGTAACCAACCATCCATCATAATAAACAGGAGACCGTGCAATGCTGCTGACTCCATTAACCCATTAAAATTCACTTTGGATGAGTTTTCACTTTGCTCTTGTTAAAACTACATCGCTGCAATCACTTATTGCCATTCCTTTGTCAGTATGTCCAGGAGAAACAGTAAACATGGCTGTATGCTATCATAGCCATTGCCTGGGGGAAATGGCAAATGCTGTGTTGGAATGATAATCACAGAATGTGCTTCTTAACCAGCTCAGGAATGCAGATTGTGTCCGTGCCAGTGTCAAGCTTTAGAAACCAGGGGCTGATGCTGTCTAACGCAGCTTATAATTCTCTATGAAAACAAATCAAATAGACATGAAGGTGAGGATGAAGCGTGGCCTTAATTTACTAAGACATATTTTCTATACATAGTTCGCTCACTACTATTAATGTCATCATTTAGTGAGTTGCTGTCCACTCGGGAAAGGTGTGAAATGCCACGTCTGTCAGGCTGTCTGTCCCGTTGAAGATGCTGATCACATTGGATAGGCACCTGAGATGATCCTTCTTGAAATAGTCAAACCCCTGAGAAGCTAAACAGCTGTTTTCACACCGGATAAAAAAGCCTGTCCCTTAAGGGCTCTTAAGTTCCCTTAGAGTGTAAAACACAAAGATTTAAGGGTACGCCGTGGCCTTCTCTGCCTTAAGAGCAATATGCTGTTATTTTTCTAGCTCTAACTGTCAATGTCGCTCTCAGATAAAAAGCAGTAACCTTCAGTTGATATCCACTTTGTTTGAAATGCTGACCGTACTTTCAGACTCTAGTGAATCATAGAGCTGTCTGTGTGACGTTTGGTTGCAAATATTTCTTAATTTAATGATCTTACCCGTATTCTTTCAACTTTTATAGATGTTTATTAAACATGTGGATTCATTATTATACTGTAGTTTCTTTGTCAAGGCATTTGATTTAGTGAGACTATTTATTGCGCTGAAAAGGTCATTTATGATAGTGGTAATAGAAGTAGCAGAAGTGCCTGATATAGGAACATATTTTAAAATATGTTAGTGCATAATTAATCTCCGGCACTCTGACATTTCTCCCATTTTCTGCTGACCTTTTTATATTTTTTCATGTGCTTTATTGAGTAGACATGGTTGTAATGTTACGTATAGAAGAAAGTCAAAGCACTTTGCTTCTCTTTGGTCTGCTTACTAAAAAAACAAAATATTATACTGTTTTCTGACCCCCGACATTTTGTTCCTTCATCAAGAATTTGTGAGAAAGGAGAGTTAACATAAAGGTCGTATTTGAAAAGTGTAGTGGGATTTTAGAAAGACCAAAAACAGATGAAACGTCACAGAGATTTACACTAAGAGTGCATTATACTGTACAGAAGATGGTATCTTGTGGCTAGAATTACTCCTGGTTGAGTCATCATCTCTTTCTCACTGAATGGCTTTGCATCACGAAACTTTGCGTGCCAAATGAATTATCCATCCTCTCTCTTGACTTCTCTGTGTCTGCAGCAGCGGGATGCCGGTGCTATGTGGAGAGAAACCAGATGTTTTCGCCTTTTTTTTTTTTTTTTTCTAATTGAATCCCCCTCATGAGTTTCCTTCCTGAAGAGGATGTGATGAAGTGTCCATAGTTTTAGCAAAACTTCACCACCTCAGATATGAAGAATAGGGAGGTAATGAGGTTCACCTGCTCAGCAGCAACAAGTGATACATGGACTTTTCAGCACCAGGCACTTAAAGCTCCTTATTGGCTGCTGCAGCTGAGCTGACAGTCACTCACAGCACCCGTACACACCACAACATTGTCATTCTCACCGCTGCACTTTTGTCGCCTGTGGAATCGGCTGAGGAGTAAACAAACACTTCTGTCTTGTTTATAGTCATCTCGAGTCTGGGATGATCTAAAGCCTGATAATACACAGATGGGAATATACACAGTTAAAATGATGACTCCCAAAGGGTGCCACAGCTCTCCGCACAGTTGTCATTCATCTGCCCTGAGCAGTGGTCTTGAAATATCTCAGCTTCATTATTGGTGATTAGAGACAATCTGGCTGTACTTCTGTGCTGTTGGGATACAGGGTGTAGTAACATTCTCTGCATGCTCTTCCCAAACATTAATGATGCGTGATGCCAGCCCTTGATGACATTGTTTTTTTTTTCTAAAAGAGCAACAGGAACAAAAATTGATTTGGACACAGATGAGTGAAAAGTCAAATAGCTTCTCCTTTGATGTTGCAGCGAGGTCATGTTCAAAGGAAAATATATCAAATAGGTATGTGGGGGAGTAAATGAGGGGGAGTTTATACAACTAAGGTTATGCGCTGATGCTTAATTTGAGTGTTCCTGTACGTGTGTGTGCGTGTGAGTGTGCATACCTGATAATTAGGCTTATTTTAGGCTTATCTTCAAACTCTGTGCTGATGATATCAAGTCATTTATTCCCCAACTGTGATTTTAATGACTTTACAAATCAATCAGAAGATGTGGGTCACTGCCATAGAGGTCGGCCTGAACAAACACGCACATACAGACACATATTCACAAAAGAACGCCTGTGTCTGCAGTCCACATTGTTATCATCGTGAAAGAACTCAATTTCACCTCATTTTTTTACATTTCAGCATTAGTTTGACATTTTGGGAAGTATGCTTGTTTACTTTATTGATACCGCTCTCATATTTGCATGGTAAGTATGATGCTACAGCCAGCAGCTAGTTAGTTTAGCTTAGCAAAAAGACTGGAAACAGCTAACTCGGCTCTAACCAAAGATAGCAAAATGCACCTACCAGCACCTCTAAAGCTCATTAACTAACCTGTTACATCTCGTTTTTTTTTTAATCCACACAAAAAACAAATTGTAAAAACTACAATTTGTGGTCTTGTGGGGTGTTATGTGCAACCACTTTTAGCAAGAAAGGAAATAAGAGTATTTCTTAAAACTATTCCTTTAAGTTGTGCATTGTGTATTACTTTATAACCACTGCAACAGCTGCCTGGATGTGTGTGTGTGTGTGTGTTGCTGTTCATGTATAAGCCTTGTTCATATGTTGTTTTACCATCCAATAGTATTGAATGGGAACTGTGGACCCATTTTCTTTGCAAACTAAGACACCACAGTATTTGTACATAAATGGAAGAGATATAAAAGAATCCAAAAACACATTCAAACACAAACACACACACACGCCTAAACACATTTTCTCAGTAACATGCTGTATCTGATAAACCTCTCATGATTACAAGTAATTTATGCTCTCTTCAAGCCGTCTGACACCATTCATTAAACATTCCAAATATTTTGTTTTAGTATCTAATTTGATAACTGTGCTTGTGGATGGGAAAAGAATCCACTCCCAGTCAATAACCGCATACCGCTCCTGTCAATGTGATAAATGGGAGGCTTACTACGAGGATACAAGTGGGTGTTTGTAAGTGGAAGGGATGCCGCTGATTGGGTGTGGTCATGAAAAGGAGCTGTGGGAGGAAAGCATAGATCCAGAAAGTGCTGAGAAACTCTGTGATGACCCTACAGCATGCTTTAGCTCGCTACTTTTTCTTCCACACTGATGAAAAACACCTCGAAGATGCAGTCACACAGCAATTATCCATTCCTACTGGTCTCAACTTATATTTTTGATGATAAGAGAGAAAAATGAGCAGAATAAGCATTGCTTTATCAGCAGTACTCCCTATGTGAAATGAGGAAATGAATATACTGAATACACTGCTGTGTGCAATAACATTCACTCTTTTGGAACTTCCTGTGAATTTTCAGGTCAAGTTGGGCTAATCCACTTTACTCGCTGGAAAGTCTATGAAATACCAGCACGCCAATAAGTGCGATGCTGGGGCGCTGGCATCAGCAAATGGCTGTTGATCCTTTGATCCAAACTGTAATCTGAAGACAAAGGATTTTTTGAATTAAGAGCCTTTTCTATTATATTGAGTCACCTACCATATTTAAATCCAGTCATCTCTTTAATTTGAAGAATGAATAAAGGGTTTGCAGAAAGCTGGTTCCTTCTCATTGTGGAATTGCTGCTAATTAGAAAGATATATTTAAACCCTTTATATAGTCTGTTCTTCTTCATGATTGATTTCTGTGCATCTTGCATAATTTTGTCACAAAAATTTGTCTCAAAAATCTTTTTTATCAGTGGATGGAATATATATAGACTCTGGGAAAAAAAACTTCAAAACAGTGTTAAGTGTTGTACTACCGTCCTCTAAATATCTTTTAGAGAGATGTATGCTTAGCTCTGTGACTTGAATGTACCATGAACACATTAGAGGCACAAACTGGGGTTATTTGCAGCCCAACATAGTTTTCACTGTAGCTTCCCAGAGCTTTTACAGCTGCTGTGGTAGAGCAAAGACTCAGTGATGTTTAACTATAAAATATGATGTACTGCTTCTCTGTTATGTATGTGAACGCCATGATGATGTGGGCTTGGCTGTTAGGAGCCATTGCAAAGGCCAGCAGTTGTGTAAGAGATTTAATGGCAGAGCCTGGGTGTCTAAAGAGGGGGCAGCAATCATCAGATCTTTTGGCAAGGTCAGCAAGGTCCTCTATTCTCTGCTTCTCTCGTTCAATTACTTACTCAGCCTAAAAAATACATCGGTGCTCACTGTAATTTGCTGTAGTTATCGTCTGTTCACACATCTGTGGGAGATTTTGTTTTATTAAGAACAATGTGACTCCTAAACTTGGATAATTATACACAGATGGGTGCATGTGTCCATGTGTGAGCATGTTGCATGGATCATGCAGTTTATTGAATGTTCACACCTTGGTAGGTGTCAAACCTTTTTTTAGGGTTCAGGTCCCAGCATCGCCACATGAAACAGGAGTTATCGGTGTGTGTTTGATGCCTGCTGTGTGTGTGATAGAAACAGCCACCTCAGTCATCACATATTACTGTGACCTGAGTCTGCCCAGCTGCACATTTTAGACCACCAAGGTGGAATGTATACTCAACATTCATCTTACCCCTAAAATGTAACCAAGCGTTGTGTGCACTTGTCATAGTTTGTCACACACCTCCCTTGAGAAAAGGTCAAGTCCATTTGTACAGGCAGTGAACAGTCTCTGAACAGCTGATATCTCTGAGCTTTTGGACTTTAATAGTGTAACTAACTTTATTTTGAATCGCTGGTTTCTTTTTTCTCTTTGTTGGTTTTTTTCTGGTTTTCTCACAAAGGCAAACTTGTTATACATGTTATATGTTATATCACTGTTAGATCATCCCACAATATAAAAACCTGTTATCTTTTATCTTTATAGCTGCACTAATCTTTTTATATATATATATATATGAACAATGGGTGAAATTACTATGTGTGATGTGAAGGGCGTTGCTCGTAGTGACAAACCCACAGAGAATTTGAACTAATTGTGTAGTTGCCTTCAGCTCCACGGAGCATTTTAACACCTTTCAGCTTATTGTTTTGGTTTTACTGCCCACAACTTGATTGTTTTTGGTTCACTCTCGCCGCTCTCATCAACTCAGTTTCCATCCCAAACAGCAGACAGACAAAACTAGTGAATTGTTAGTGATCACAGAGGATCATTTAGTATCTAAGGAGCCATGTATTTCTCAGGGGAATATTTTTCTCTCTGTCTTTTTTTTTGGATGCGTTGATTAGCAACAGTTTACTAACACCTGTGCCACAACAACTTCTTAAGGTGATAATATGTCAATGTTGTGTTTACAGCTTGTTCTGTTGCCCCCTGGTGGCTTAGTGCTGCTTTAACATAAAAAAATAACTTTTTGGTATGTTAGCATATTTCCAAACAGGCATTATTATGGGATTAACTGTTTAACGCACAGAAAACCATGATAAAGATTTGAATGCACCTCAGTCCCTATGCACATTCTCCTTATTTTAACAGTCACTGCTGAGAGTACCCTCAGATGTACTCCCCTTATATTAATACTAACATTTCATGAAAATGGTAAAAAAGCTGTAAGGATTATGTGACATATGAAGAACTAACCTTGATACAACTTCAAAGTGGGAGAGTAAATGTAGCTGGAAAGCTACTGAGCAAATGATTCAATCACTTAGCACAATTTTAAGGCAGAAGAAAGACTTGTGTTTCTAAGGTTAAATTGTTTAAAATGTTTTATACACTCAGCTGCTAGTTACCGTTATCTACCCACAGCTGCTAGTTGTCATCATCTACTTTTTCTTCCCCCTTTCAGCAGAAAGCTTTTTCAGCAGTGGCCAATCACTGAGGTGAGGAGAAGTTAGCTCAAACTTTCCATTGACCTTCAGGACCCTAAAGTCCCCCAACCCTTGAGTCACCCGAGCCCCTGCGCCTGCCTCAGAACTTGACACTGAATGGCGCCCCAGAGTTTTAATATCATGGGGATTGTGCATGGGTGCTCCTGACTGATAGAGGTTTGGGGTTGGTCTTTGATGTTCTTTGTCCTTCTTAATGAGGATCAGACCCCAGGTTTTTTGGCCAGACCCCCCCCCCCCTCCCCTCTTGCACTCTCTCCAAAGAGGAGCAGAGGGGCAGCAAAGATTGAAGGACCAGTTCTACCTCAAGAGAGGAGGATTTTTTCCCTCTACTTCTTGTCCTTTCTACACATTTCTCCTTCATCTCCCCCTCTCTCCTTCCTTTCCCTCCCCCCTCTTTCTTTAATCAGCCTCTCTGGCACCCAGAGTTTCTCTGCGCCACGAAGTGTGTTCATCAGTTCATTAAGAAGGCCTTGGCCCAGATGAATCGGGCCTCTGAAGTCTTTTCATCAGCACCTTGGGGATGCGGGAGGTGTGGTTAGGGAGACCAGGAGAGCAACACAGCACAGGAAACACACCCAAAGGGGTCCAGCTCAGTTTCGACTGGACACATACACTGAAACATGTGTGTACACAAACCTGTGACGAGGTAAAAGGTCAGGGCAGATGTCAGACGAAGGGTGGGCCAGACTAACCCCTGACCCAAGTTCTGAAATTGAAGGCCAATCAAAAACACGTGTGTGCCAGTTCTCTAGTTAGGTTGCCTTTCCTGTTGAAAAGACACATTTGATGAATTAACTCAGGGAAACAAAGGCTCACTGTGGGTACACTGGAGTTGTGTGGAGCGTAAGCAAGGCACAGCATAGTGTTAGAGGATGAGATTGACTCTTGTCAAGCAAGACTTTTTACTCTTGTCAGTCAGTGGTTGTGCAACATTTTACCTCTGACATTTACAGATTTTTTCCCAAAGTAAGCCTGAGATTTGAGTAGATAAATGCCAGATGTTGCAGCATGAGAATACACTTATCCTACAATAAAGTTAGACATAAATTTCTGTTTCCCATAGGCTGGGCTGTCAACAAGGGCCTGCAGCTATTTCTTGTGCAATTTATTATAATTAGCCTCAAGTCAGTGCTATTTCTAGCTGAGGGACTGGACTGTTAATTCCTATTATTGCCATAGAGAAAAGCCATAAAGATTGGAGCTCATTATTCCTGAAGGAGCATTTGGGCCATAGCATAATAAAGAGAAGTGAAGCTAAAGAATCTGTATCTTTTGTCTTGAGACCAGACCCTTAAAACTTCAGCTTCATATCTCGCATGACTTCTCCCTTCACCCCTGTCCTTCATCCATTTAATCTTGCATTTTCCCTCCATCATTTTTAGCCCTTTAACCCTGATTTATTTTATACCACTGCTATTTCAAGCTTCACATGCAGTGCCCTCATGTGCACTTTCTTTGTGTCTTCATCATTTTGTGTGCTTTTGCGTCAGACGCTTATATGTGTCCTGTGTTTTGCTCAGGCCCTGGCCCATGCTGTTGATTCACGGGATCTCTGGTGCTGACTTGAAGCCTTTGTGTGTTTGTGTGGCCAACGCATGTGTGTATGTGTGGCTGCCTAGTTGCATTTGTGTGTACAATTGGAGGACTTCCTGTTGTGTTGTGACACGGATGCTGGTGTTCGCTGTCACTGCAGTTCGCGTGTTGTTGTGTTCCCACTGTTGCTCATTCGCTGCTGGGACTTTTGTAACAGCACACACAGAGACTCATTATCTCCTTTTTCTTCTTTTTTTCTTCCACCCCACCATCCCCCGATATCGCTCAACACAACAACAAGAAACAAGAAATGTCAAAGATATGTTTAGAGGTATTTAGAAACAGTGTTGCCATTGTGAACACCAGAGAGGACTTACAAGATGACAACTGTGCCCCACTTAGTACATATCCTGGTCACAATTCTTTAATAAACAATTTTAGAAGCCCTGAGATCCTATTTTTTCAATCACCTTCTTAATATGAACCATACTTTTCACTGGTTCAAAGTGGGTGGGGCTCATATGGAAAAAGTTGACGTCACATATTTCTTAGCACCAATCAGGATGTCGTGATATTTGAATCAAAATCTTATGACAGTAAGATTCTTTTCTTACAATGCCAGGCCACAAATCTCATCAAACTTTACCCACATGGGCCTGATTTAAAAAATTAGCTGTGTTTATGAGAGTAAACTCTAATACCTAAAGTTTAAATACTTTACATACAAACTATTATTTTTATAGATATGAGTATTTAAGGTTATAGAGAGATATTTAAGATTTGAAAACAAGTTTTGGGGGATTTAACCCTTATGAAAAATGTTTATCTATGTTATGTGGTCAAAAAGAAAGACTTGAGCGTTCTTTTTTATTTTCCATCTTCCATCTTACACTGTAACCACCCTGCCCCAAGCCATTTTCAGCACCTCTAGACCACATTGTACTGCCACTTTTTTAACCTCATCCCCAAAACCACTCTCATGACTTACAGATAGAAAAATCATTCATATTCATTTGTCATCTCTTATCCAAGTGCTCGGCCAATTCACTTGCCTTCCAGCGGAGCAGGGCAGAGATGCTCAACAAGGAACGAAAGAAATTCCACATTAATGAAGATCTGCAGAGATTCTTGCATGACTGGCTAGCTTAATCTATCTTGCCTGTGCAGACATAGGTTATAAAGATTTAGAGATTAAACGTAGATTTTAAATTAATTGCTAGTTTTAATAGACCCTGTTAAGGGGCAACGCAGAATTCATCAGTGATGAGGTCATACTTTGAAACTTATATAAGGTTTTATGCAAGCCTCTTTCCTGTGAGTTATAGAGACATATATTTGCCACTGTAATATTCCCACCATGTGTTCCACGCTGTTCAGCCCCATCTGATTTACAACATATGATATAATTGTAATGGTTAGTAGTATTGGTGATGTTGAGTGGAATGATATTCACCAGTGAAAGTATGCAAATTTATGAGGATGATAACCGGTCATTTGAGAGCTGTCAGCTTGATTTAGAGACTCAAGCCATGAAAACCTCCAATGAAAATCTAGTTTCTTGGCAAGCATGTGAACACACAGACATGCACACATGCAGATATAGACACAGACACAGAGATTATTCACAATCCTGCTGAGAGCTCTTAGACAAATGTCATTTTCACATGTTAAAGGTCAAAAATGAAATAGCTGCTGTGAGCATAAATTTGGGTACTCCACAGCTTCTGTGGCAGAGATGGAGTCATCAATATGAAGCATTACTTACTTACTTCAGGCTTAAAAACCTCCAGATTCTCTGCAGAGGAATTTATGCTAGAACACATTAAGCTCATGTCATTCATTGAGTAAATTCTTCTTTAACAACATGTTTCAGGCAGGAAGGAGCATTTCTCTGAGAATAAAAAGAAATTCCGTGCTGCATTTCCACTCAGTCTAACCTCAAAAGTCAACAACAGATTCACATAAAAGCTGTTAGAGGAATCTTGTGTTGTTGTTTGCATGGCAAAACCACATCCAAACTGACCACTCAGAAAAAAACAATTAAAACAAGAAAGAAAGAAAGAAAGAAAATGCAACACTGAGATAATGGATTCCACACACAGGAATTTTCTCATTAAAACTGCACTCATTTTAGTGATCACTATGTTTAAACAAGTAATGTACTTCATATTTTGGTCTGGAATTTCAAGTTTTCATATTCCAATAGTTTCATTTTGTTATATAGTCTTCTAATATACATAGTGCTGCCTCCTAGTGGTTCAAAAAACATCACACTCATCAAACCATATGTTTATGTCAGATTAACAAGCATCCAGGCTTAAATTCTGCACAGGAGTAAGTATGTCTTTTACTTGAGTACATGCAGGACTTTGTGGTGCATACAGTATGGTGAATATAAATGTGAAAATATCTTCCTTTTTTTAAAAAAGGAGCAGAGGGAAACCAAGGTTTGAAGCTGTCCCAGCACAGAAAACAAGATCATTACTCCTCCATAATAAATGAGTCACTAAAAGGCTGCTTTAGCCTCTCAAGCTGTTTACATAACGATAACAACAAGATCTAACAGGTTCTTATTGTGTGGATGTCAGTGTTTGCCAGCGTGTGTGCGTGAATGCATGCTCTCATGTTTTCTTTGTATTCATATCAAATTTTTTTCTACTAAAGATGAGCAAGTGGGAGATAAGATTGCAGATTTTTAAAGTATCTCATCTTACAGAAATTCACTTTGTTCTCATGCATGAAAAGACTTCAGCATTTATTAAAATAAATTAACCTTTTACTGTTCCTTGAGCTGATGTAAATGTTTTGGCTACATATTTGTACCAAAAGCAGCCTTAAGCAGTAAACACACCCCAGAGTTGAAACCTCATCTCTTTAATTCCATCACTGTAATACCAGAATACCACATCTGACAGGGAGGTTTCAACCTTTTTGTTCATACCTATTTGTAATGTTAATGCTTAACCTGAGACACAAACAGAGTATACCATTTCACAACAAAAATGCATTCATTACCATAATAATCTGGACAGTATAATTATCTTACTGAAACACTTGTCTTATAGTCACCTCCTTTCACTCTCATGGAGGCTCTGATTTCATTATGACGGCATTTTTCAGCTTGTGTATATGTTTTTATATATGTTTTTTTCTCGTTTATTTATGTATTAATATGAGCTTTATGGTATGGACATGCTGTTCAGGTGACACTGCTTTTGTTCCCAGACAAATGCTGCTGTTTCAGAATTGGGTAACTGCTCCTCTCTGTCTTTCCCTCTTTCTCTCTGTCTCCCCCTCCTTCTCTCTGGCTCCAGCCAGCCATCGAACTAAAAATCAATAAGCCATAAAGAGAATGGAGAAACCTCTTATTTACATCAATCTGAATGGAGAAGAGGTTTGTCTCTCCCCGTATCCTCTTTATACACTTCAGGCAGAGGTATTCAGTTTGCTTCCAATAACACACTTGACAGGCTGTCCAGATAAGAGGCTAAACTCTCCTAAAATGCTGAGGCGTAAAGGATAGAACGAGGCTGTGAGCTTAATGCGTAGCTACCGCCTGTGGGCTAACTGGATGAAAATATGAATTTAGAGGTAGATGTTTCAAAACTGCATGTGGGTTTTTTAGCATGGGAGTGTGCACATGTCAATGCCCATTGAGGGTAAAGAGCAGGAGTGATTCATAAGGCCACAGGGGGGCCCCAGAGACAGGACATAAGGAGGAAGAATTCATGATGACACAGGCTGTGGGACTTCATGCAGAATCCTTTCTCAGTGAAAGCTGTAAAACAACTCAGTATTAACTCTTCATTAATCATTTTCTATTCTGGTTTGTTGCTTCTTGTCATGTGCTTCATGTAAGAACATTTGAGGTAAATGTTTTCTATTTCAGCATAATCTTCTTATGAGTATATGTGGGTTCAGCTTATTCGCAGGGACAGGACCTCAGCAAAATGAGATGGCATGACTTTTTTTTTTTTTGCTGAAACAGTAGGAATTTATAGAAACACTAGAAACACACTTTGAGAGCAGAGAAGAATATTTATTGTCCATAACCAATTTGAGGACATCACCTTGGCTTTCAGGAAACTGCGACAGACATTTTTCACTGTTTTCTGGCACTTCATAAATCAAACAACTCACCGATAACATAAATAATCTTTAGTTGCAGCATTAGCTAAAATATTGAAAATCCATGGCATTGTCCCTTTAAATTTCAATGTGATATTTTCCACGAGGGAGAGATTAGAAAAATGAAAAGGTGCCAACTTTAAAACTTCAGGCCATGTTGTTGGGTTTAATTAGAGCGTAGGCGAGTCAATAACACTGTAGACTCAGCTCGATCGATCTTGTTTGTTTAAGAGACAGTTGATGATAATGGCAGAGACAGCACTTCTCCTGACTGGGCCGTCTCCACTGACCTGTTGAATGACTGGCAGGCTACACGCTCAGCCCCTCTACTGCGATCCAGTGACCTGTTGAATGAGTGGCAGGCTACACGCTCAGCCCCTCTGTCGCGATCAGTGCTGCATTCACTGTGACTTAATGCAGCAGATAATGTGACATGTTGGGCTGACTTTCCCCAGGGAGCGGCTGAGTGTTAAGACTAATTGGTCCCAACTGTCTGAGTCTCATCGTCTCATAGACTTTTTTCTCTGCCTTTGAGTCACTTTTCTTCGGGAGCAGTCAACAGCTAGAACTGCAGAGGAGAGTAAAGAAATTCATATGAGAAAGAGAAAAAGCACTGTTTGTTGTTGTTGACTGATTGAAGGTACAGTATGTGTTCCAGATAGAGATTCAGATGTTCATTTCATGAGTCTTGGAACTACTAAAACGTCTCTGATGAAATATTGATTGTTTGCTCTGGTGAGAAATTGTTATTGTTAAGAACATTTGAGTTTTACTGTAGCCTCTGGTGCAAGTTTGACCAAGTTTGCCTCTCAGTGATATGCTTTTCTAGGTAAAATCAACAAAATCTATTCAAGATGATGCAGTGCTTTACAATACATAGTAGATTAAAAAGACTATTTTATGGTTTTTCAGTCTTGATGTGTAATGCATCACAGAGAATAACAGAAAATCCAGAAGAGGAGGAATTGCAATCTGGACTCAAATCTGTGTTTTGTGGACATGGTCGGCCAGAACCTGCTGCAGTACTGGTTCTGCCAGTGTTACTGTTGTG